>NC_136061.1:1722888682-1723179232 GCF_964261635.1 Lissotriton helveticus | reverse complement strand
ACATAAGGCTTTATGGATTATGAAGACTGGTAGATATAAAATGCTGCTTTATTTGTGCTTTAGCTAGGTAATTTAGATTAATGGGTTAATTATTAGCAATGATGGGAGGCAACAGAACAAACTGTATTTCTTTCATTAATTTTTCTTTGTGTTTGTTTATATAATAGTTTTACAAGTGAAGCTTAGAGATGGCTGCAGGAAAATTAGTACCCTTTTAAAAGTGGCGCAGGGACAGTGGCGCAGAAAATTGACGCTTTCTGAAAAGAGGCCTAATGATGAAAATGGCTCAAGTGAAAATAATTCCAAGAAGGTTGGAAAAGGCCTCTGAGCTTTTATTTTGAAAGGTTTTGGATTGAACTGCTAAAAAGATGACTTTTTGGAGAAATTTGCTAACGTTTGCTAACGTGCCACGGGAGTTCAGAGCTGACTAGCTCAAGGTTAAAAGGAAGCTGTTGCTACAAAATGTAGCAGCCTAAGGAAGAACTGCCAAGACTTCTAAATGAACAATGGACTAGTGAATTTGCCCGGGCATGTAAGAAGGAGGTGTCACAGTTTACTGTGGTACGAGGTGGCTCAGCCAATGGAGAACTAGAATTCGTCTGCTGGAATGTGAAAAATAGTTAGCTCAGCTCAATTTAGGGTATAAGAATAGGTTCAGAGAACACATAGTTGGCTTACGCTCGAGAAATCTGGAGGACGATGTTATGCTGATGGACTTTACACGTGAGGAAGGAGTTTTTATTAATTACTTTATTATTAGGTGATGAGGGTAGAGACAGAGATATAGTTAGGATTTTGGGAAATGCTTAATTTTACTTATTTCTGCTAATGAATAATAATTCTTGATTTATGCTCTTTTTATTAATACTGAATAAATCTTTCTTTATGACATTTTCTAATGCTTGTTTAATAAAATACCAAAACCTACGTTTTTCTAGATGTGTTAAAATAAACTTTCTAAAATGACAAGCTGGTCTTGATTATTGCAGATGGTTTAAACAACTATATTTTAGATCTTATCGCCTCATGATTCAAGCGCTCTATTGTTGTTATGGGCCTAGTGTTGTAGTGTAAGTTTTGTGGTAGTAAATAGTGTCATTTGTGCAATATTTTGGTGAGAGCGCTGGATCAATTTCTGGTAGCAGAGGATGGTTTATATATGTTGTTTTTGACATACATGTTACATGCATGATACATATATGTTGGTAAATTCATAGGATTAAGTTTTAACACATGTTGAGTTTGTTTATTTTGTGCTATGTGTGTACCGGTACAAAAACTGTGTGATGAGAAGGTAGTCATGCAGAATATCTGATCTGTTTCTGTGATATCGCCGAGTATCACTGTTGGTATCGCCGTGTACCAGAAGTATTGTCGCCGTGCAATACAGTGTTGTCGCCGTGCAACACAGTTTTAGGGCTAGGTGTGAATCTTGTAAAAGTGAGGGTTTTCTAAGAAATTAGAGCAGCATGAGAATAGGGACAAAGCGCCTTCCATAAAACTCACTGTGATAAGAGTATTAGTTATATTCGAGCTTGAGTGAAGGGCAGAGTAATGTCGGTGCATGATTATCTATAAACAGGTTAGAGTCCTGTAGGGGTACATGTTTTATATCTATAAACAGGTGAGAGCCCTGTACGGATAACGGTGTTATTTTGCTAACGGTGCATGATTTCTATAAACAGGTGAGAGTCCTGTACGGATTTCATGTGTGACTGAAGTTAGGGAATTTTCAGTGTGAAAGTGCGTGATTGTTTTGTAAGGTATGTTCAAGTGGAACTCTTAGATACTGTCACTTCGCGGTGCGTTCAGAGGAAAATGAGTTCATATTCTTACGTGTTAGAAGGGTAGGGTAAGAGTTGCTCTACTGGCAAATGGAAATTATCCTTAGTGTGAATAGCGCCGACTATTCCGAAGTGTGGATACTTGAATGTATGTAAACTATCCTAATTAGAGAAACAGACAGATGTGTTTCGTTTTATATATTCACTAAAATGTACCAAAAGTAATTCTTAGGTACTTAGGAATGTTCTAGTTAAAGTCTGTACCATTCTAAGACTTTATAAAAGTGTTGCGCGTTGTTTAAATAAACTTAAAAGCACTGCGCGCTATTTTAAACCATTGAAAATGTGCCCCGATCGAAAATTGTAAGGGAGGGGCTGGTTTTGCGAGTGAGAGCGTGTGGGGAGAGCCTGCAGCCGCAGCTGCTGCATGCGTCATCACCCTGCCGCGCTCTGATTGGTTTATACCCCTGGAGTGTCAGAGCAAGTGCTCCCATTGGATAAAATACGATCTACATTTAAAATACTGTTATAAGTATATTCATTTCATTCTTTTTCTCTTAAATTGCGCTGTATTAGAAAATTAATGATCTGATTAGTAATGCAGTTTCCTGGACTCGATCTCATTCCCAGGTTTACTGTTGATCGATGTACTTTCTTTAGTTTACTTTCTTTTAGTTCACACACCGCCTAACTGTGCTTGCTCATCTTGAGCCTACCTTATGTTTTGCTTATTGTTAAATGCTCGTTGTATTGTATAAATAGAACATTTCTCGCTGTTCCGAGTATTTTGTAAAGGAGGGGCTGCTGCCTGGGGAGAGCTGCCAGCTGCAGCGGCTGCTTGCGTCAGCCGCCGCGCTGCCATTGGCTAGAACGCCGTCGCGTCATAGGCAGACCCGTGCTGTGATTGGGCGAAATTTCGACGTGTAATACACGGAGCCGCGCTCTGATTGGGCGAAGCTCCGTGTGTTGGGCGAGGTCTAGAATTAATTTTAAAATGTCCCCGATATAGTTTTCCTTTCCTAAAATAGTGCCATTATAATTCCATAAAAATTTGCGAGGGAGGGGCGGTTCGCCGTGTGGGGAGCAAGGGGAGAGCGGCCAGCTGCAGTGAGCGAAGCTCCGTGACTTCAGGGAGGAGTTGCGCATGGATTGGCTGGTGACGCGTGGTGGCACGGGAGGAGCCGCGCTCCCATTGGGCAGAGCTTCTGAAGTGTCATTGTGGAGCCGCGCTGAAGTTTACTAGGGGTTTGGGGCAGTTGAGCAGGGACAGGCTCTGATTTGCTGAGAGGCCTGGCGAGTGACAGCGAAGTAGCGCTGTGATTGGTTGGAGTCCCGGCAGGTCGCGCACCCATTGGTTGGTGACGCGCACACCCCTGGTTCCCGGTGAAACTTAAGGAGGTTGTGCACCGATTGGTTGTTGACGCGTGACGTCACACAGAGGCCGCGACCTCATTGGTTGGGGCTTCGTGAGCCTCGAGGTTGTTTATTTTTGTGCAATGAATTATGCTACACTTGTGCCAGCTATTTGGGGATTTTGAAAATTAAGAAACAGATTGAAACACAGTGTTGTTTAGGCTTGGTTAAAGAAGGCTCTGAAGAGTTTTCGGCAACTGATGTGTAATTAGGGTTTGAAACAACTGGCTAATGTCAGGTGCTATAATTAAGCTAAGATTTAATGTGTTTTTAGTTTTATTGTTTATATGAGATGAGTGCCCAACACTGATTATAGAACACACCTGGGAAGGAACAAGGGTGTAAACATTAATAGCATTGTGTCACAATTTGATGATATGTAAATTTCCAAGTAAAAAATTTAATTATTAGTTTAAATAAATTAATAAGAAGGGGTAAAGGTTATTTACAAGCAAGAAATTATATTTAAATTAAAGGCAATTAGATTAGGTTTTCTTTTTTCACAGGTATATGTTGCAGAAGGTGTGTAAGTGAAAAATACATACAATTAAAACACATGTGATTATATGTTGGTATTATTGTTATAAATAAATATAATACGTTGCTACTGTTTTTGCAAATTGATAATTTTTCTTTACAGGTTAATTAAATTTAGTGATATAGGTAAATTAAGAGATATATTAAATTGACCAAATTATAAAGATTATTATACACCTGATAATGTTAAATTAATTAATTAATTGATCAGCAAACGCTGCAAGACAAATTTAAAGAGTACATTTACCAAATTATTTAAAGAAAATGTCTTCCTTATATAAGAAAATGAAAAAGGTTGTTGCCAAATGTGAGAGTAAATTAAAGATTCCCAAATTAGCGAAAATAAATAATAAAGGTGTCAGAGTAGAAAATATAGAGCAGTATAAAATTGATATTGTAAATATGGATCAGAACAGGAATCCAAAAAGACCCCCAGAACAGATTGATGCAACGCCAAAAGTGTCAGATCAGATTGATAAAGTGCCAGTTCAGAATTTTACTAAAATTAATGCAATTGAAAAACATGATGAAATGATTGATACATCTGGAATTAATATTCCTGATTATGTAAATTCATCAAATGATTTAAAGGAGTCCATGAAAATTATGGAAACAGAGATAGTCCCTGTACTTAGAAAAGATGAAACTAGTCCCGCAGTTTTAAAGGTCCCATTAACTGAAAAGGTTTATTCTATTGTACTTGAGATTGAACTAGTAGGGATTAAAACTCAGCAAGAAACAGAGATGACTTCAGTTCTGGTAAGTGAGAAGTCTGATACTGATCTGATTAAATTGACCCAGCCTGATGAGTCAAAATTATGGTCAAAAGAAAAGGAAATTGAGATAAGTGAGCTGAATGAACAGCTACAAATACAGCGACAGGTAATGATTCAAGAGAATGACATGGCTTCACTGCCATTGCAAATTTTTATTAATGAACAGTCAGAGAAAACAGATACAGGATTAATTAAAGAACAGGAAAACAGTCCAAAAAGATTAAATGCACTTCCAGAATATTGGAATAAAAATGATGTTCTTTTGAGTGAAGACATCAAAGTAAAGGATGCAATTGATCAACAGATTGAAACATTGACTTCTGCAGGTTCACTTAACAGAAATGCAAATTTAATTAAAAGGTTGATTGATGATATTCAATTGGCAGAAAGGTTTGCTGTCGTGATATGTGCAGCATACAAAAAGAATGATGAACATGCTTTGAGTTCACTAATACTAACAGCAGTTGAAACATGGCAGGTAATGAAAGATTTACAAGATGAAGCAACTCATGAGGAGAATAACACATGGTTGAGAAACACATGGTTGAGTGCAGATTTTAGACTGCGAGATGAGGATGAGATTTGGATACACAAAGATGACAGAGTAGTTTTACCAAATAGCATTATTACTGACATGGACAGAATGTACCATAAAATTGCAGAATTTCTTTACCAGAGGTGTCTGACTTGTCAGCAAGTGAACACAATTAAGAGAACAATTGTGAGATTGGGAACGGAATTACAGGAGAGTGGTTCATTGACTAGATTACAAATGGATTTTTGTGAGATGTCACTGCATTACAAACTGTGCTACATTTTTGTGATTTACTGTTTGATTACAAAATGGTTTGAAACATTTCAGATGCGACATGATGATAAAATTACTGTTACAAAGTTATCAGATAACAGAAAACATATTGAAAACAGACTGCTCCATTGTACAGATAGAATAGAAATTTCAGGTGTTGAGGAGCATGAGAATGTTACTATAAAAGTCAGAGATGCAAAAATGTGCCTAGCTGCAGGTACAAAGTGGACAGATATCCTTCCACTTGTTTTGATGTTTCTGAGAAACACTACTGATAAAAAGACAGATTTAAGTTCACGTGAGATTATGATGGACAAGGTCATGAGACAGACATTCATACCAGAGAAGAGAATGATGACTATCAATGATAGCATCAATTTGGAGAACTGCAGGAATTTATCAAATGAAATGATCTCTGTGTTTGATGAAGATGAAACTGAAGTACAAACAAGAGAAAAAGAGCAAGTACTTGATTTGTTACCAGGAAAAAGAATCAGGAAAAAGGTTCGTCTAAAAGGGAATTGTCTAGTGCCAAGGTGGCAGAAAAGGAGGTCAGTCAGTCTTGTCACGACAAATGCAGAGAAGTGCAAAAGACTGAAGAGGTGGATTGACACTGGCCATACTTTTCGTGTAACTACACCTGAAAATCCTGATGAGGATAGTGTCACAATTGATGATTCAGATTCTGAAGAAGAGCCTGAAGAGAATCCAGATCTTGAAGATCGACAAGTTGGTCGACATCTGGAGAATATGAAGAGAAAACAAGCCTTGATTGAAGAAGACTTGAAAGTTGTGACTGAAGACTCAGAAAATGATGGAAATCTGCTAGGAAAAGAAGCAGAAGAAGAATGTGATCAGATTGTGATTCAAGACCAGGAGAGTATTGAAAAGCAGGAAAGAAGCTCTGAAAGCAGGAACAGGAATTCTGAAACTGGGAAGTTGAAGGTAATTGAAGAAGAAGAAGATGAATTGCCAAGTACCAGCTACAAAGATGACGTTCCTAACGGAGTGAAGTTGCTGAGTAAAGAAGTACCTGAGTCCAGAATGAAAATTTCTGACACTGAAAATGATGAGAATGATGAAGATTCTCAAATAAGAAAATTCAGAAAAGGAGCTTGGAGAACAGAATGTAATGTGACCAAGCAAAAGAAGAAATTACTAAGAAAAAGTGATAACTGGCAAGGAGAAAATGAAGGCCTAAAATTCAAATTGAGATACAGATCAAAGAAACAGATTAATGAGATATCAAGTCAAAAAGATGCTGTAAAGAAAAGTGAGGCAGGAAAGAAAATAGAAATGATATCTGTAATGGAGGTAAATGATGAGAGTCAAAAAGAGATTAAAAACAAAAGTGACAATGATTGAAGTACATACCTGTTAAATTTTAGGTTTCTGTTTTTGGCATAAGGCTGAAGAAATCTTGTTAGATGACACAAGGTCGAAGAAATACTGTTAGCTGAAAAATTAATGTGACATTAGGTCGAAGAAAAACTGTTAGTAGGTTTAAAGAGTATAAAAAAAAAAATTTAAAAAAAAATTTGAAAAAGGGGGGTGTTAGAAATTTTTAGAAAATTTAGGTAAAATTTTTAAAATTTTTAAAATTTTTGTTTTATTTTTCTTTGCAAGCTTAATGAAAATATAATTCTGCTTTGGTTAATTTAGGTTATTGTTCTTTTAGAAATTAACAAGGAGAAGTTTAAGGTTAATATGACAAGCAAGATACTGACATTTTATTAGTTATAGTTTTTGCAACACTTTTATTGAAGCTTAGTTGTATGTTACACAAGAGAAAGAAATAGAACTAGAGGGGTTTCTTAAAACTCAATATGAGAATTGTAGATAAACTGATGAGATAAGTCTTTAGAAATACTAACACAGGTGAAATTGAATCATGTTCATCTTAGATAAAATCTTTGCTAAAATATTGGGTGGTGGTGTGGTGATTTGTTAATCACCAGATGAGGTAGTTGATGGAGCGGGATAGAAGATAGAAATCTGTTTAAACCCGTGAAGTCACACTTCCATAAATAAATTAATAATGCTAACAACTTGTGCTGTGTGTATAATAATTCAACCTAGTTTAAAGTTGCATTTTCACAGAACACGCGGGAAACTAACATGTGTGCTCATAAATGTGCATTATGTTGCATTCTTATGTATGTGGAAAATAATAAATTAATCTTGTCTATTGTCATGTCATAACTAATAGCAGCTGTTTTTAAAAATAATGGCATGTGCTTATTTTGCTTCCCTTGTCTATGTGATGTCATTTATACTATTCTAGGTGCACATAAGGCTTTATGGATTATGAAGACTGGTAGATATAAAATGCTGCTTTATTTGTGCTTTACTGCTAGGTAATTTAGATTAATGGGTTAATTATTAGCAATGATGGGAGGCAACAGAACAAACTGTATTTCTTTCATTAATTTTTCTTTGTGTTTGTTTATATAATAGTTTTACAAGTGAAGCTTAGAGATGGCTGCAGAAAATTAGTACCCTTTTAAAAGTGGCGCAGGGACAGTGGCGCAGAAAATTGACGCTTTCTGAAAGAGGCCTAATGATGAAAATGGCTCAAGTGAAAATAATTCCAAGAAGGTTGGAAAAGGCCTCTGAGCTTTTATTTTGAAAGGTTTTGGATTGAACTGCTAAAAAGATGACTTTTTGGAGAAATTTGCTAACGTTTGCTAACGTGCCACGGGAGTTCAGAGCTGACTAGCTCAAGGTTAAAAGGAAGCTGTTGCTACAAAATGTAGCAGCCTAAGGAAGAACTGCCAAGACTTCTAAATGAACAATGGACTAGTGAATTTGCCCGGGCATGTAAGAAGGAGGTGTCACAGTTTACTGTGGTACGAGGTGGCTCAGCCAATGGAGAACTAGAATTCGTCTGCTGGAATGTGAAAAATAGTTAGCTCAGCTCAATTTAGGGTATAAGAATAGGTTCAGAGAACACATAGTTGGCTTACGCTCGAGAAATCTGGAGGACGATGTTATGCTGATGGACTTTACACGTGAGGACAGGAGTTTTTATTAATTACTTTATTATTAGGTGATGAGGGTAGAGACAGAGATATAGTTAGGATTTTGGGAAATGCTTAATTTTACTTATTTCTGCTAATGAATAATAATTCTTGATTTATGCTCTTTTTATTAATACTGAATAAATCTTTCTTTATGACATTTTCTAATGCTTGTTTAATAAAATACCAAAACCTACGTTTTTCTAGATGTGTTAAAATAAACTTTCTAAAATGACAAGCTGGTCTTGATTATTGCAGATGGTTTAAACAACTATATTTAGATCTTATCGCCTCATGATTCAAGCGCTCTATTGTTGTTATGGGCCTAGTGTTGTAGTGTAAGTTTTGTGGTAGTAAATAGTGTCATTTGTGCAATATTTTGGTGAGAGCGCTGGATCAGAACAGAGGGCAGAAAGGCACAAAAAAGAGTGGAACAGAGGGCAGAAAGGCACAAAAAACGAGTGGAACAGAGGGCAGAAGGGCACAAAAAACAAGGGGAAAACGAGTGGAACAGAGGGCAGAAGGGCACAAAAAACAAAAAACGAGTGGCACAGAGGGCAGACGGGCACAAAAAACGATAGGCACAGAGGCAAAATACAGAATACAAAAATATAGGGGCAGCTAAGAACAGAAGGCAGAGAGGCACGGGGGCAGCGAGGGGAACAGAAGGGAAAACCAGGCAGAGACACGGGGCAGCGAGGGGTACAGAAGGAAAGACCGGGCAGAGAGAGCACGGGAACAGCGAGGGAAACAGAGGGAAGAAAAAGGGGCACGGACCACGTACAGGCAGCGGGGAAAGACAGACAACAGCAGTCACAGGCACAACAATGATAATACAGTCAATACAATAAAAGCAATAAAACGTTGAAAGGCACATGTATAGGTTACCGTTACTTGGAAGGCAGGTAAAAATAGATACAGCCAGGGTCAGCAGTAGGATTTTCGTGCTGCTGTCTGATTGCTCACTTTCCACAAGCCCTTGGGTACCACTGCCTCTTACAACTCTGCAGTTATCTGTGTCCAGTAGTCAAGGCCAAGCTCATGATGAGGCGGGGGGAGTAGAGGGGTATGGGGGGCATGGGATTGAGGGGGCATGACTGTTAAGTCATGGTTCAGGGCCACTGGTATTATGTGGCACTGGGGAACCAAATTATGCAGCAAGTTTGACAAAATCATGCAGCAAAAAAGGCAAATTATATGGTGTATTGCAGCTAATTTTGTGATAGTACTACTTTATCGTTTTGTAATTTGTACTCGTTAGCAGTGTCTCTGAAATTTTGGACCTTAATTTTGGACCTATTAATTGAAATGTCTTGAAGCGTCACAAATCCAAAGTCATTTCTTTTGGTGTTCTAGGGAACTCTTAAGTCAGACCTGTCTTGGGTATTTTGTGCAAACCACAGTATGGGCTCTGATGAAATTAGGCTTTAAGTCAATGAAACTAGGCGTGGGGGGTCTCTCTGAAAAATGCGCGAGTTGCTTCGGGTTCAGTAGCTCACGGCGATTTTCACTGGCCAGAAGTAGCTCTGACTACACAAAAGGTTGGAGACCCCTGGTCTAGAGGGTGTCACTGACCCTATAGCACTGGGAATATAAACCTGGGTATGCACTGTGGAACGCTTGGTTAACCCACATGTAAGTATGTTACCTGTACTGCATTACTGTTGTTTAATTCCTGCATCAGGAGACTTAGATACTCCTTTACTGTTGCTGCTGCGGGCGATTACGGCACACCGGTGGTGAGGGGGAAGGGTGATAAGGGGATATGCAGCTTGAGATTTCTTATATTATCGCTGATTGATTTTACACAACTGCTTTCTTTTACTGTGTTTTCTTTGTTTTTTTTGGGAAAACCAATCATAAAATATTTTTTTTTAAATCAAATCATTGGATTAGAATGGAATGGTAGATGGTTAGTTTGACCTTTTTGACCACCGGGTCTGATGGCGATGCCTCCTTAGATATTAATGTGTCCTGGGAGGACAATCCTGTCATTAGGGAATCCACCTTCACCTGCAAGAAAAACTCCTCCACAAATCCTTGCAATGTGTATCTTTTAGGCAGGAAGTGGGGAAAGGTGTGTTTATCCACTTCCTTTTACTCATTTATTACTACTTTTCGTATGGCCTTTGCCAAAGTACGTTTCCGGTTCTTTTCTTTGATACTGGACAAAGAAAGCATCCTCTTCCTCCACTACTGGGGCAACGGGACTCGCCAACATTTCCCGCAAATGTTGGGAACTTTCTCTAATTCCCCATTAGGATATATCTACCCTCCTCCTTCTCTGGGATTTGGAGCTGCTCTGAAGAAGCCACACAAGTTCTCTTAGGTTAGGGGATGCATGGCCGTCCCTTACTTTAAAGGCTGAAGACACTGCTTGCGTTGGATGTCCCCTAAAGTAGTTAGTTGTTGACCAGACTGCTGTTCCTCTGTTGCCTCAGGGTCATACATCAGCTCCACCTTGTTCCTCTTTCTTGATTTTTAAGCCAGATCCATGCCACCGCATGCTGCAGTGTGTCTGCTGGGATGGATGTCCTGTGTGGTCTACCTGCACTCTCACCCTGCCACACCTCAGGACCCTCTGGCAGGCTGTACTGGAGTCTGTTAATAATAGAGAAGCAGGGGGCGTAGCTTCCATTGGTACAGCAAGTGCAGGCCATTTGGCCTAGAGGCCAAAGGGGCCCACTGCACTCTGAATATTGCTGTTTTCTATTATTCAGTTAGCAGTTCGGAAGCCCACCTCCTTCCTTGCACTAGGGCCCCATGACATACTGGCTACTCTACTGATGCAGATTGGTCTGGGGCTTTCCACACAGTGAGGCGACAGCCCCTATCATCCAAACTGACTTTGGCAGTCCTGCTACGTCCATACTTTTCTGGGTCTGGCTTTAGAGTCCTGCAGGCTCACTAGTAATATGATCAGCAGCGGCTTCTTTGTTAAGATGGAAGAGCGTCACCCCACTGTTCTTTCAGCAGTGCACACAGGAAAAATAAAATGATAATAAAACCTGTTTATTATCATTTTAATGTTCTTTGCTGTCACTGGGAGCTTGGCCATCCTGACAGAGATTCAGCAACAGGGAGGAGGAAGGGCGGTCACTAAGTGCACATGTGGGTTTGGCCGGCTGTCCAAACCGATATGTGCACTTAGCCTTTCTCCAACTCGAGCTGTGTTGTTCAGCTAGGTGGAGAAGAGACGCAGGCTCCCAGTCCCTGTCTGAGTGCCAAACGACGCCTCTCAGACCAATCTTGGTGCTGCTCTCATGCTGGTAAAAGAATTACCAGCATAGGAGCAGCGTCTAGATTGGCCATGAGGTGCCTGGGATCCTGTGCATTGGCTGCTGGAAGTCGACAGGAGAAGATGAGCAGAAGACCACCGAGGCAGCGGGCAGAAGTTAAGGGTTGTATGATGGAACCACACATGCAATTAAATTGCATGCCTTAACAATGTGGTCTTTACTATGACCTTGTCTTTACCACACATGCCTTTACAAAAAAACTTAGTTGTAAAGGCATGATTTGTAAAGGCATATGCATGGTAAAGATTACACCCTAGACCCCCACCCCCAACTCTGGGCCTTAAAACCTGGCCCCAGCCCTGCAAACGACCTCGACTTCAGCCCTAAAAACTAACCAGACCCCCTCGCTGAGCCATAAAACCCAGGCCCAATCCCTAAAAGTTACCTGGACCCAAGCCCCCGCCCTGAGCCTTAAACCCATCCCCTACTCTAAAAACTGCCCAAACCCAGCCCCTAGCCATAAAAACTGCTGCAACCCCTGCCCTGAGCCCTAAAACAGTCCCCCTGCCCTAAACACTTCCCCGACCCCCACCCTATTAATTAATTAATTAATTAATTAATTAATTAATTGTGGGTTTATATAGCGCTAGAATCAACTCCCGAAGGAGTATCTCCGCGCTTCGACCGCTGAGGAACCCGTCCTGGCTCACCCTGAGAGATGGTCCCTAATGGGTATCTCTAAGGTGCGACCAAGCATCCCCGGCGGTCTGGGGGGCCGTTGTGAAGATGAGGCAAGCTAATGCCCAGAGTTGCCGAGTGTGGTCCCTGACTGGAGTAGGCACCGAGGCGAGAATTATCGAGCCCGCTGACCCTGGTCCACGACCCTGCCGCGTCGGGAATCGAACCCTGGTCCCGGGCCGCCCTCTGCTTACGGGTCTGCCGCCTCTAACCAGTGCCCCGACTCCCACCCTGAGCCCTAAAACCCAGCCCCCAGCCCTACTTAACAAGCCGCGTTCCGATCCTTCCTGTTCCTCCTTCCATTCTACCCACCCGTCCGCTCGGAATCTAGAGCTCTGAAGGTCTTTACCACGCATATGTGTGGTAAAGGCATATGCATGGTAAAGGCAAACGTGGTATCGCTTGCAGGGTAACGCGTAGTAAATGCCATTTCCCATAGGTAAGTAATATATTCTTTTCCCTATTTTTCTCCCCCACGCTGCCCCCTGAGCTGTCCCCCAGCTTGCCTTCACAGTAGCCACCACTGAATGTGATGACAAAGTAGGTTAGAAAGAAGTAGAGAGTGATATAAAAAAGAAAGATATAGAAAGAAAGCACTAGCTAAGGGTAAAAATTACGTTGCGTTGAAAGAACAATGAGTGGAGTGAGTGAGTGAATAACAGGAGAGACAAACTGAGCAGAGATGGTAGCTATGGGGAGAGAGTAGCTCAGACAAGGAGAACTTTTAAACATTTGAAGAACCTTGTTGTTTCTCAGCAAGTGGAGTCAGGAACGGGTTTTTCCACGGAAAGCGGACCCTGGCAGTTAGTTTGGATGTAGTGAGGTAGAAGTTGGACTTTCTCCTACTGTATTGCACAATACGCAAAGCTGATAAGGCTGAGGGGTAGTGAAAGCAAAGAGGCTCCTGCCTTGGCACACCAGGTGCTGCAGCTTAGACTAGGAGTTAAAAATGCCTCTGCTGGGCATAGTCCGCTGGCTGTATTCCTTGTACATTTCCACAACCCACTCTGATTTCTCTCTCACGCAAAACACAGATACTACAGGAGCGCAGCTATAAGGGGTGCAGCAGGTGCAGGGACCTCAGGGTGCAAAGCTGTGAAGGGCCTTTTGCACCTCAATTATACATATTTTCCTATCCTACAGTGAGTAAGGGGTGTCATTTTCCATGCTTGCTTTGGTGCCTATAGCACATTTGCTACACGCCAAGCTACTACATAGACCCCGAACTGTGCCACATAAGTAGTGTGCAGTCCTGTGGACATCACTCAGTGAAATGCATCTCTATATGCTACAACTGTCAGTGCCTCAGTTGGATACCAGATTGTACTCTGTCACATTAACACCATCAATCCAGAGCCATTTTAAGCGAGGACCAAGGGGGCAATTGCCCTGGCCCCCCAATTGCCATGGGGCCCCTTGCAGAGTGAGGAGGTAAAAAGTCCTGCAGGTGTGCATAACAAACATTCCTTTTTTCAATTGACAGCTGGGCACTCTGAATCCCTCTCTCTCATGTCTCTTTCCTTACTTCACCACATCTCTTCTACCTCACCCCTTTCTACATCTTTCTCTACTCAACTGCATCTAGACAACCTATGTTTACCTCACGTCTCTCAATTTGCCTCTTTCTGCCCAGGCCTGCTTCTAGGAATTTCCATCTGGATGGGCCAAGGGTTTGTTTGGGTGGGCCAAAGCGGGACCAATTTTTGTAAATTCTGTGGGTAGCCTACACACCCAAGATTTTCATTCTATCTTTTTCCAAACAGGCATACAGTGCGTCTAGAGAGTTATTTGAGAGTAAGAACTGACCAGAGAGTTATTTGAGAGTAAGAACTGACATCTATACTCAACAGTCCAACTCTTATATTTTCCAGCAGGCTGGGCTTTAGCACCAGCACCAGGATTCCAAACAGAGTGTAATAGTAGTTCAAGGTTAAGGAGGTCCCTTTTACCACACCGAAGCCTTGACATTTTGCACTAGGAAGACTGGCACTGAAAGCTTGATCCGGGCTTGAGCCTGAAACCTTGCTCTGGTTCCACTTTAGGTCTATTGGAACTTCAAACCCATAATGAGCCGAGCTTTAATGTACCTTCTGCCTGCCACCCTCAATCTACACAGGATGTGGCATTATGGCAAGAGCTTTCAATTGGAACAGAACAAGCTAGGTTTGAGTCTCAGCTTTGGCTCAACATCCTGTGATTCTGGGCAAAGCCTCCTGTGCCTAAATGAAATTGAATGTGACCTTGTATAATGTAACTGGTTTTCATGTAAAGCACTTCAATATTTCCAGGTCGAGTTCACACTATATAAAAGCAGCAGAAAACTGCACAAAGTAGTAAACACAAACCATTAACATAAAAAGGAGAGACAAATCGATAGCCATTAAGTGGCTTGTTGGAAATGGCACTTTTTGTAGGGTTATCCCCAAACGTTTTGCTTCTTCCTCCTTTGTTTTTCCTGACCTGTGGTTGTTGGCTATAGGACTCTGGGCACTTTACCACTGCTGATCAGTGTTAAAGTGCATATGCTCTCTGTGTAAATTGTAATTGTGATTGGTTATCCATGATTGGCATATTTGTTTTACAAGAAGGTCCCTAGTAAAGTGCACTGAGTGTGCCAGGACTGGTAATTCAAATGCTACTAGTGAGTGTGCTTGCAGCACTGATTGTGCCACCCACATGAGTAGCACTGAAAAGAGGTCTCAGGCCTGCCACCGCAGTGCCTGTGTGCAGTTTGTTAACTGCCATGTTGTCCTGGCCAGTGTGCACACTTGCCAGGCCTGACCCTTCCCTTTTCTTACACAGTGGACACCCCTATGGTAGGCCCAAGGTACCCCCCTGGGCAGGGTGCAGTGTATGTGAAAGGTAGGGCATTTTCTAGTGTGGGTAACATGTCCTGATAGTGTAATACTGCCAATTTCGTTTTTCACCATTGAAAGGCATCTTGCCCTTAGGATAACATGGAGAATGCTGTGTAACATGTTTACCTGCATATCTTCCAATAGCAGCAAGATAGACAGTTGGAATCTGGTATCTCTGAACTCAGAATTTAATAACACATCTTTTAGTGAAGATGGTTTTTAAATTCTAAGGGCCGCATTAGGATGGCGGGGGCGATCCGCCCGCCATCCGTACCGGAATGACCCCCGCCATATTATTATGGCTGGGAGGTCCGCGGCGGACGGAAAGAAAGGGTTCTATATGGTGGTGGTGTCTTTCAGACACCGCCAGCCATATTAGTATGTGCTAATGTGAATGCCTTTCCGTGGAGGCATTGCCGCCAGGAAAATGCATGCGGAGACTGCTTTTGGGGCCCCCTGAGTGCCCCCATGGACTCCAGGAGGGTGCACCTGCCTTTCAAAGAAAAATGTGTCAGGCACCGCGCGTTGCCTGTCACGTTGTGCTTGGAAATGCACAATATGTATTTTTAGCATTGCGGCAGGCGGTGCTTTGACTGGGTGTGAGTGTTTGATTGGTTCAGATGCTCCGTCCATCACCACCCCCTTTTGTACCGCTTTGGCCGCCATAAGTGTGGCAGGGCAGGCTCAGACGTGAGTCCCTTGCTCACTTTGCCGGGCTGAAGACGGCTGGAATACCAGAAACCGGTCCTCGGAAGCTTGTTTCCGGTCCAGGGAAGGCATGGCTTGGCAGTTCGGGCTGGACTGTTCCCATGAGGCACAGGGTCAGACTGATTTACATATAGCCATGTCTGAACTGGGGTGGCAGAGTGGGCTAAAGAACGGTGATGGATCAAACCCAGATCTTTTGACTGGGTGTGAGTGTTTGATTGGTTGAGATGCTCCGTCCATCACCACCCCCTTTTGTACCGCTTTGGCTGCCATAAGTGTGGCAGGGTATGCTCCGACGTGAGTCCCTTGCTCACTTTGCTACTGGATTCAAGCAAGCCGGGCTGAAGACTGCTGGAATGCCAGAAACCGGTCCTCGGAAGCTTGTTTCCGGTCCAGGGAAGGCATGGCTTGGCAGTTAGGGCTGGACTGTTCCCATGAGGCACAGGGTCAGACTGATTTGCATATAGCCATGTCTGAACTGGGGTGGCAGAGTGGGCTAAACAACGGTGATGGATCAAACCCAGATCTTTTGACTGGGTGTGAGTGTTTGATTGGTTCAGATGCTCCGTCCATCACCAGCCCCTTTTGTACCACTTTGGCCACCATAAGTGTGGCAGGGTATGCTCAGACGTGAGTCCTTTGCTCACTTTGCCACTGGATTCAAGCAAGCCGGGCTGAAGACGGCTGGGATGCCAGAAACCGGTCCTCGGAAGCTTGTTTCCGGTCCAGGGAAGGCATGGCTTGGCAGTTCGGGCTGGACTGTTCCCATGAGGCACAGGGTAAGACTGATTTGCATATAGCCATGTCTGAACTGGGGTGGCAGAGTGGGCTAAAGAACGGTGATGGATCAAACCCAGATCTTTTGACTGGGTGTGAGTGTTTGATTGGTTCAGATGCTCCGTCCATCACCACCCCCTTTTGTACCGCTTTGGCCGCCATAAGTGTGGCAGGGTATGCTCAGACGTAAGTCCCTTGCTCACTTTGCCACTGGATTCAAGCAAGCCGGGCTGAAGACGGCTGGAATACCAAAAAACGGTCCCCGGAAGCTTGTGTCCGGTCCAGGGAAGGCATGGCTTGGCAGTTCGGGCTGGACTGTTCCCATGAGGCACAGGGTCTGACTGATTTGCATATAGCCATGTCTGACCTGGGTGGCAGAGTGGGCTAAAGAACGGTGATGGATCAAACCCAGATCTTTTGACTGGGTGTGAGTGTTTGATTGTTTCAGATGCTCCGTCCATCACCACCCCCTTTTGTACTGCTTTTGGCCGCCATAAGTGTGGCAGGGTATGCTCAGACGTGAGTCCCTTGCTCACTTTGCCACTGGATTCAAGCAAGCCGGGCTGAAGACGGCTGGAATGCCAGAAACCGGTCCTCGGAAGCTTGTTTCCGGTCCAGGGAAGGCATGGCTTGGCAGTTCGGGCTGGACTGTCCCCATGAGGCACAGGGTCAGACTGATTTGCATATAGCCATGTCTGAACTGGGGTGGCAGAGTGGGCTAAAGAACGGTGATGGATCAAACCCAGATCGTTTGACTGGGTGTGAGTGTTTGATTGGTTCAGATGCTCCATCCATCACCACCCCCCTTTTGTACTGCTTTGGCCGCCATAAGTGTGGCAAGGTATGCTCAGACGTGAGTCCCTTGCTCACTTTGCCACTGGATTCAAGCAAGCCGGGCTGAAGACGGCTGGAATGCCAAACCCGGTCCTCGGAAGCTTGTTTCCGGTCCAGGGAAGGCATGGCTTGGCAGTTCGGGCTGGACTGTTCCCATGAGGCACAGGGTCAGACTGATTTGCATATAGCCATGTCTGAACTGGGGTGGCAGAGTGGGCTAAAGAACGGTGATGGATCAAAACCCAGATCTTTTGACTGGGTGTGAGTGTTTGATTGGTTCAGATGCTCCGTCCATCACCACACCCTTTTGTACTGCTTTGGCCGCCATAAGTGTGGTAGGGTATGCTCAGACGTGAGTCCCTTGCTCACTTTGCCACTGGATTCAAGCAAGCCGGGCTGAAGACGGCTGGAATGCCAGAAACCGGTCCTCGGAAGCTTGTTTCCGGTCCAGGGAAGGCATGGCTTGGCAGTTCAGGCTGGACTGTCCCCATGAGGCACAGGGTCAAACTGATTTGCATATAGCCATGTCTGAACTGGGGTGGCAGAGTGGGCTAAAGAACGGTGATGGATCAAACCCAGATCTTTTGACTGGGTGTGAGTGTTTGATTGGTTCAGATGCTCAGTCAATCACCACCCCCTTTTGTACCGTCTTGGTTCACTAATGGCACTGTCACCAGTGTGTTAAAAATAAAAAATGCAATTCCGTATTTGTAAAGCGCGAACTACTCACCCTTACGGGTCTCAAGGCGCTGGGGGCCATCATGGAAATTAAGTGAGCTATTGCCCAGAGTCACATGGTGCTGAGCTGAGCTGCTGCCGGAGCCAGGTATCGAACCGTGAACCCTGTGCTCCGAAGTCAGCTACCCTGACCGCTGCACCACACCTCTCCACAATTGACGAGGTAAGAATGACTATAAGCTCATGTTTAAAAACTATCACTTTTAATAAGCATTTCTCAGTGCGGCGCTATATTGTGAAATTAATGTCAAAACTCTATCATATTTTTAAGTCAAGGGGTATGAAGTTCCTTAGAGGGAGGGAAATTCCGGTATTTCTATAAAGTGCCCTCACACACCCCGAAGGATGTCATGATTCATCATTGGTCCTGCTCCTAGTTGGGCCAGCGCTGCAATGCCTGACAGGCACCCGCGAGGGGGCTCTTTGGCAGAGATCTTTTTTGATGAAACCGTATCGGGTGTGTGGGCTGGTTAGTGCAATGAGTGTGTGGGTGATTTGTAAAATAGGTCTAGGGCAACCCTTTCTGATAATTGTATTCCTGGAGGGCACTAGCCTAATAAATGAGAGTGACCCTGAGTGGGTATAATGGTCCTACAGGGCCTGTGTGGTGACATGTTTCATGCCAATGGTAGCCCCTAGCGAGTCTGGTGGCACTTCGTCAGGACTGTGTTTAGGAAAATTGTTCCACTCCAGCACTATTGCACTGCTGATTCAAAAATGTGTATGTTGTGCTGGTGACCAGACATGCAGTGAAGACACAGGTCCTAGTTGGCCTGGCGATCTGAAACCTGAGCATGGAAGGGAAGAGGATAGAAAATAAAAACAACAGTAGACCTAGATTAGAATATTATTTAACACCAAGGTCTTGGCGGTGTGAATGAGCTAGTTCAGGGGCACCTGATAGTTACGGTGTCTATGGTGCATGAAACACCCATATTGTGCTTATATAGGTGATTAGCAAGTTGTTGTAACGGAATTACTGACAGAATATCGAAGTCCTATCTACATCATGGTAAGTACAAACATATCGAAATATCGAAGTCCTATCTACATCATGGTAAGTACAAACATATCGAAAATATATTGTTGTCAAAATATTGTTAGAAATATCTTTGTTTTTTTAAATGTTTAAAAATAATGTAAAATAAAATAAATAATACATAAATTTAAAATAAACATGGGTAAAAATATGTTTAAAATTATAATACATATAACGTAAAAAAATATTTATATAATTATAATACATATAATGTAAAAAAAAATAAACATATACATATAAAATATAATATATACTTACTTAATAATATTTAAAATTACTTATTATAACTTAGAAATTGTTAAAAACATTTTATACATTATAAATACATGCATACACATACAACAATAATATAAATACAAATATCAAAACTAAAACAAATAAAAAAATGTTTTTAAATAAATTACACACTACATTAACTAAAACAGTAAATATTGGATAGCGTAGGGGTAAAAATTACTATTCCCACTCCAGAGAGTGCCAAAGTAGGGAAAGTGTTGGATAGCGTAGGGGTAAAAATTACTATTCCAACTCCAGAGAGTGCAACAGTAGGGAAAGTGTTGGATAGCGTAGGGGTTAAAATAACTTACTAATAATTAAAACATTTTTTTTAAATAAATAAGAATTTAATTATTAAGTAACAATAACTTAATTAACAATACCAATAAATAATTACTAAAAATAGTTACCAATTAATAATTAATTAACAATTACATTGATGATAAATACAATTAAGTAATAATTATTAAAAATGAATTACCAAATAATAATGAAATAAAAAATAAATAATTTTCAAAACCAGAAAACAATAATTATAAAAACATATTCAGCAAATAATAATTAACAATAAATTATTGATAAATACCAATAAATTATATTTAGTCACATTTAATTACCAATTATCAATTAATGAACACAATTAATTTCCCCCAGAATGTATTAATTATTAAAAGGTTATTACCAATTAATAATTATCAATACTCAACAATAAAATAAATAATTACTTAATTACAATTAAATTATTTCCTACCCTATTGCCCTAAAACCTCACAACACACTTCAATAATAAATTAATACACTTAATATAATTAACAATTAAGCAATGAATACAAATTAATTACCAATTAATACAAATGAATTACCAATGCATAAATATTTAACATAAAATTAATTATCAATACCAATGAATAAAAATAAATAATTACTTAATTACAATTAAATTACTTCCCACCCTATTCCCCTATAAACCCACAACCCGCTACAGAACTAAAACGCAAAAGTTATTTAAAAATAATGACTAATTTCAATTTTTTTTTAAATTATTTACTATAATTAAATTACTTCCCACCCTATTCCCCTATAAACCCACGACCCGCTACGGTACTAAAATGCATAATTTACTTAAAAAAAATATTACTAACTTCCCAAAATTGTATACATATATTCTAAAACTAGTACAATAATTAACAAAAAATATAAACACTAACATATAAAATACATAACACTAATATTAATATCGATATTAGTAACATCAATATTTTTGCTATTGATATTACTAACTTCAATATTAACAAAAAAGATATTTCTTATCTTCAGTTCGATATTCTGGTCGTCGATATTCTTGATTTCGATATTCTGTCCCTACGATATTTTCAACTCGTTATTCTTGTAGGTTGAAATTAAAAACTCGATATTTAGACTGTTTACCGTCATAACGCGGAATAGTGCGTCCATGTGTTAAAAACAGGCACTATGGCAAGGATACTGCCATAAGGATAATTGAGATGTCTAGTGTTATCATGGTGGCAAGGACCACTCGACGGTCGGTGGACTATCCTTGTCGTCTGTCTCTTGCTACCTTTCTACCTCACTCTAAAAGATTCCCTCTCTCTCTCTACCTACCTCTTCCTCTTTTTACCTTTCATTATCTTTATTTAAGGCTATCTCACCTTTTTCTCTGTTCTCTTTTCTCTTTACCTTACATCTCTCCATACCTCACTTGTCTCTCTATCTCATCTCTACCTTCCTTCTTCTTGAACTTCGTCCCTCTTGCTATTTATAATTCTTTTTTCCTCTTCCCTCCTGTCTGCCACCTCCTTCCATTTATCTTAATCAGCAAAGTTAGAAGTCGTGTTCTAGCCAGAGATGTCTACAAAGAGAAAGAGGAGAGGAGGTACAAGGCAGGAGAAGAAAATTAAGAAAACAATTTTCAGATATTACGTGATGAAATAATGATAATCCTCAGAGCTTTGCTTTGACTTTCACTATTGCAGTGAGAAAGCTAGCTGTGAAGTGGCGTTGTTTGTGATTACGAATATCTGGCAATTGGAGCTGCAGTTTCCAGATCTATGTGCATATGTTTTATTGTAAAATGTATGCACTAGTCCACTGAGTTTGTAGGAAGAGGCTGGTTAAAAACTCAATTTAACTTCAAGTATTATTGTTGCAAAGATGGGGCCTTAAGGCTAAGGCAGACGACCTGGAAGTTGGGGAACCGGGTTAGAGTCTCAGCAGTGACGCTCAACATCCTTTGACTCTCGTCAAATCACTTTATCTCCCTGTGCCCAACAAAATTAATATGTCCGTCTGTAATGCACCGTTGCTCATGTAATAGCGCTCTGATACCTTCGGGTCAAGATCGCCCTATATAAAAGTCCGGGAAAAAAGAAATAGCAGCACACCTACTGTTCCTCTATACTTAGTAAGAGTGGAATAAGATTTCTCTTTTACATTTTATGGCTGTAATATTGCATGCATTCTTCTGTGGTGCATTCAGTGCTTAATTTGAGCCATGCTTTCCCGTGCTCAGCACCTGCACTTAATTGGTTTTGGTGCTCAGCACTGGCACCTAATTGTCAACACCATACTTAAAACAGCTGGCGCTGCTCATCTAATTTAGAGATGAGTAGAACAACGGTTGTTTAGGGGAGCTGGAATAATCTGAACTGTCGCATTTACATGCGAGAGAGATGGTTAGTAGTTGTTTTGGCAGCGATGACAAGGGTGATGGGTGGTGGAAGCTGAAGTGGCTGCCTGGTCAGAGCTCTGGCACCCAGGGGCAGATTTACTACTTCTTGCGCATCTCTGCCAATCAGCAGGGATGCGCCAGGAGAGTTGCGATGCATCTACCCACCCGTGCACCACCACTGATGCGCAACATTTACAATTAGGCGCACTGTGGCGCACGGATTTGCAGATGCGTGTCGCATCCCCCGTCGGAAAGGCGGCCCATTGCTGGAGTTGCGTCCCAAGCACGACGCAGCTCCAGCAAGGCTCGGGGGTGCCCTATCCCTAACATGCTGTGTCAATCTTGTAGATCTTGTAGATTTCACTCAGCCACTTTTAGGAGGCGTTCCTGCGCCGTAATGCCCCCCCCCACATGCGCAGGAAAGCCTACATATGGCGCATGGCTTTACAAAGTGACGCATCTCCCAGATGTGTCACGTTGTAAATACCCCGCACCATGGCACATGCTTTGCGCCGCTGCTGTGTCACAAAAGTGACGCCACGGCGGAGTAAAAGCGGCGCAAGGGGCTTGTAAATCTGCCCCTTAATATTTTACAAATGAAGCACTGGGTGCATTCAGTTTAGTCATCTGAATAACAGCATGATTGGAACTCTTGCATACTCTTTTTCCTAATACCCTGTATGTGCTAGATCATAGATTTGCATCCTTTACCGTAATTTCAAGTAAAGCTGAGTGAGTTAAGCACCCACCTCTGAGATGTGTGTGTACATGTATGCGTGTGTGGGATTTACGTTCCAGAAATCTACATATTGCACTTAGCCTTTTATCCTTTCAAAGGTCAAAGAAATAGGCACTAGTTGAGAATGAATATTAACGATTGCATCCAGAAATTTTTTATACAGGTAAAGTGTGGTGGGTAAAAGTGGCCTTTAATTTACTTAATCTTGTCAGCATGGTAATTTATTCTTAACATAGAAGACTGTGTGTACCAGGAACTAAGATGTGCACGCTAAGCATTTTGCTAGAATAGATGAGCTATTTGTTAAGTTTTCACCACAGTGTGAAAAGTGCAGCTAGTTTGTTCTTTAGCATCTTCAGATTGTGGGTATTTTTTAGCAAATAGTGTGTTTTTCGACAACTTGTGCAAAGAGTGTACACTGTTCTTAGTAGATTTTGTTTAACACTCAGTGTTGCATTCCTCATGAGAGTTTCACTGTCTGCAAACAATGTGATACAGAGTAAACTGTCTCCATAGAGAAAAAGCTGTTTACCGTAGCTACTTTTTGGCTCATATCAACTTCATTTCTCAATGTAGTTTCGGTGAGTGTCAAGTGTTTATACAGATGAAAGTTGTCCATTGTAGGGTATTTGTTTTTGAACTGGCATTCACTATTTTGGCTTTCTGTCAACAATTATATAGCTATTGGACACTGCAGTCAATGAGTCTTTCTCGTATATTTGTGGTTGATTGTTAATTTGATCTATGCTACCTGTAAAGTGTATGCTTTAGGCTCAATGTTGCATATTATGTAGTTTTCAACATCAAAGTGAGTTATTGCATGGTATACTAATTTATAAAGCAATATGTGTGAAAGTAAAGTTGGGAAGATGTCATCAGTGATTTCATTTGGAATGTCATCAGTGATGTTACAAATGATGTAATAGAACATTTCGTGACTGATGTCATTTGTGAGGTAATAGGCAGTGCATGGCGTGGAGTACAAGTTATAGTTAGAGCTGCTAACTATAACTGGTGAATTACTGTGTTTTTTTAAGTTCAAAACGTTAATGCTGTCACTGACAAATTCACCTACCTATAACATTCAGTGAATTTCTAAGGTTAAAAAAAACATATCTTTTTATCACACCTTACTTTAACGTTACTTTAACCTTTGTTTTTTTCAGTGAATTTCTAGTTTTTTAAAAAGTAAAGTAATATTTAATTACCAAATGTAAATTCAACACGCCCATCCTGCAGCCAACCCCCCAGATGCTGACATCGCTCTCATGGATGGCAACAGTGGGTAGTAGGGTATGGTTGGGGACTTACACCTCCGGTGAGACCTGTCTCTGCATGACAGAAGTGCGTAGTCAGTTGATGGGAGGGACTGGCCTCTCCTGTCAGTCCTCTCTCTTAGATGACGGATGTGCATAGTAGGTTCTGGGGAGGGACTGCCCTTTCCCTTTATACATCTCTCTCAGATGACAAGTGTCGATGGTAGGGTATGTGGAGAGAGACTTGCCTCTCTGCTGAGACCTCTCTCTCAGACGACAGATGTGGGTAGTAGGGTGTGGCGAGAAACTGCCATCTCGTATCAGACCTCTCCTCAGGTGATGGGTGTGCATAGCAGTGTGTGGAGAACAACAGGCAGGTCATTTCACACCTCTCTTAGATGACAGGTGTGTGTGGTAGGGAGTTTTGAGAGAAAGACTTGCCTCTCTCTCCCTTGAGATCCCTCTCTCAGATGACGCATGTGTGTAGTAGCATGTGTGCATAGACTGGCCTCTTCACTAAGACCTTTTCTCAGATGACTGGTGTTCATAGTAGGTTGTGGGAAGAGAGACTGGCCTTTCTGCTGAGGCATCTCTCTCAGGTGATGGGTGCCCATAGTAGGGAATGAAGAAGGACTGCCCTTTCCTCTCGGACCTCTTTTTGACATGACGATAGTGCGTAGTAGTAAGTGGAGAGGGACAGCTCTCTCCTTTCAGACCTCTCTCTCAGATGATGGCTGTGCATGCTATGGTGTGTGGAGAAAGACTTGCCTCTCTCTCCCTTGAGACCCCTCTCTCAGATGACGCATGTGTGTAGGAGCATGTGTGCATAGACTGGCCTCTTCACTAAGACCTTTTCTCAGATGACTGGTGTGCATAGTAGGTTGTGGGAAGAGAGACTGGCCTCTCTGCTGAGGCATCTCTCTCAGGTGATGGGTGCGCATAGTAGGGAATGAAGAAGGACTGCTCTTTCCTCTCAAATCTCTCTTTGACATGACGATAATGCGTAGTAGTAAGTGGAGAGGGACAGCTCTCTCCTTCCAGACCTCTCTCTCAGATGATGGGTATGCATGCTATGGTGTGTGGAGAAAGACTGGCCTCTCCGCTGAGACCACTCTCTCAGATGTTGGGTATGCGTAGAAGGGTGGTGGATGGCCTGGCCTTCCCTTTCAGAGTTCTGTCTCAGATGACTGGTGTGCATAGTAGTGTGTGAAGAATAAAAGGCCTGTCCTTTCACGCCTCTCTCTCAGATGACAGGTGTGTGTAGTAGTTCATGGGGAGGGACTGGCCTCTGTCAGATCTCTCTATTGAATTACAGGTGTGTGTAGTAGGGTGTGTGGATGGAAGGGCCTTTCCTTTCAGACCTCTGTCTCAGATGATGGGTGTGCATAACAGGGTGTGTTGAAAGAGACTGGTTACTCTGCTGACACCTCTCTCTCAGATGACGGGTGTGTGTGCAATAGTGAGTGGAGAAGATTGTCCTCACTGCTAACACCCCTCTTTCTGATAATAGGTGTGCATTGGAGGGTGTGGGAAGAGACTGTACTCCCTCTACTTACACCTCTTACCAGGCTGGTGGACGTAAGTAGTAGACTGATAAACACCATCTCCACTAATACTCCTTCCTATAGTAGCAAGTCTGCATACTACAATGTATTCAAAGATCACCTACTCCTTTCTACTTTTCAAGATACCATGAGAGCCTAGTGAAATTGATTTTTAAAAAAAATAAGAATTAACTATTTACTCATCACAGTACGTATCTGTTACCTGCTTCTTCCAAATAAAAAAGGACCACGATGTGCATTGCTACTAATAGAGTGTATTGAGGACTCACCTATTCCTTTTTACTATTCATGATCCAACGAGAGTCCTGCCAGATCGTAAAAATGAGTTAAAAACAATATACATTTATTTTCTTCACAGTAGTTATCCCATAGAAACCTCATCTTCAAATCTAGGGGGACAGAATGCCTTTCTGCTGCTCCCTGATATAGCTTTTTAACTTCATTTCCACAACACCTCCAATAATTCACAGTAAACAGTAATGGCAGCCATTTCACTTCCAATATTCGACAAGTTAGTCAAACAAGAGCACTTGCACAGTCTCCAACAAGAGCATGAAACCTCACAACTGCCTCTTGACCAATCACAGATCCCTATTGCTTATTTTGCAGTCTTACTGTAGGCTTGCGGGACTCTCAAGCCCAACTGACAAATTATAAAAATATTTTTCACTCTTAATTCCTCAAAAACTACTGTACGGGTTCACACCAATTCACAGAAAGCACCATCTGCGGACCAAGAACTAGCTTACTGCCAAATTTGGTGTAATCCTGTTCAACAGTTTTTGATATAGCCATGCTGAAAGAAGTCTATTAAAAGTGCTTGGAAAACGAAAAAAACAAAGATTACAGGGAAGTTATAGTTAGGGTCAGATTTTACTCATACAAAACCAGAGCAATTCAGCCATTATAGTTCGCTGAGTTAACTATAACTCGTGCCCCCGCAATGCACTGCTTATGACCTCACATATTACATCACTCATGACATGGTCAGTGACATCACTCATGATATCACTCATGACATCTCAAATGACATCTCACATGATATCACTCATGACATCAGTGATGACATCATCCAGTGATGTGAGTGTTTTAAAAAGTTTATGAGTGCTAAATATATAGATATACACCAAGGTGTATTGGTGAATCAATGGGTGTATGAGTGACTGTATGGATGATTCAGTGGGTGCATGACTGACTGTATAAATGAGTGATTAGGTTTCTCAGTGAATGTATGGATGAGTGACTGGTTGTATGAATGTGTGGATCGGTCTGTCAGTTGATATCTTAGTGGGTGTATGAGTGTGTTAGTGGGTATGTGAATGGCTATATGGGTGATTGATTGGTTGTCTGACTACCTCTATGGTTGTCTGGGTGTCTGTGTGTGTGGGTGAGGAGGTGTGTGACTGCCTGTATGGATTAGTGAGTGGGTGAATCAGTGGCTGTATGGGGTAGTAAGTGCATGTGTGAGAAGTTGTAAGGGTGAGTGAGTGTCTGTCTGGCTGTGTTGGTGATTAAGTGCATGTGTCAGTATGGATGAGTAAATGGGTATGTGAATGGCAGTATAGGCGAGTGATGGGGTACATGAGTGACTGTATGTGTGAGTTAGTGATTATGAGAGTGGCTATATGGATGAATACATGCTTCTGTCAGTGATTGTATGGGTGAGGGAGTATGTGTTTCTAGTTGTATGAATAATTAAGTGGGTGTGTATGTGTTGTAATCTCCTTTGTAACATTATATTCTGTAATGGTATGTCCCATCACCCCTTCCCCTTTTCATTGTTCTTAAGGCCCATGGAATGTTGGTGGGGCGCTTGAGTTAGAACGTTGTGTTTGAGGCTGGCAGTGCAGAGACCAAGACGTAATAAACCAGCTCTTCTTCTACATCTGCGTGGCTGTGTTTAATTCTAACAAATTGGCAACGGGGCTGCGCGGGGGCAGGTCCTGGTCTTCCCCCGTTGATACAGCGCTGCCGTGAGCCAAGACACCGATCTGGAATTGCCAAAACACTAGTCCAAGATGGCCGCTCCGCGATCGACTGAAGTCACGTGACACGCCTTAGAGGCGGAGACGCGCGATTCATGCCGATTTGTTGTTGCCGGTTTAAATAACCCTGACCGCCGAGCTCACATATCTACTCGAGCTCGGCGGAGAAGGGTAGGTCAAGAAGCCAGGACACAAGAGATTGGAGGTGAGTGCTGTAGCGACCTACCGTGGAGTTAAGGATAGGAGTCCCTTGTTGTTTTAGACATTACCTACCTGCTAATAACCGGTTGGCGGTCTGTTTATCTTCTGCCTTAGTTGTAACCCAGGGACTCATCCTTGATGTCTAATCCCGCCGACCCCTCTGGTGGCTGTTAGTTCTTAACTTAGAGGTGAGTTGGTGATATGTGCCTGTTATACCTGTGGCTACTTTAGAGCGAGTGTGTGTGAGTAAGTGTTCACTTAACCACCTGATTTTACCAATGGTGTCTCTCACTCTACTTCCTGACAATGCCTGCACAAGGTATGAACCCAGGTGCACACTGGAGCCTGGATAGCTGTTGTATATTTTAATATTATTTTAATATAATTTTTAACCTTTTTACCACCACAACCCCACAACTATCCACTTCCCCAGCTCAGTGAGCGTTGTGTGTGCCCCACCTTACTCAATATGCACATACAACCTCTAAGGCATGCTATGACTGTTGCTTTAAGCACATGTACACCAACAGCATGCCACACTGCTCACAGTTCCTTTCCATGACGTGACCTGTCTGCATATTGCAAACTGTTTTTAACCCTTGTTGTTTATCTCTTCCCTATGTTTAGGCATAGGACAAATCCCACAGAGGTAATACACACACCACTTCACACATGACACCAGCATGTTGTTGTTCACCTTTTTATAGGTCCTGATGAATCGCGGGTAACTATTACCCAGTGCGAGAAACATGTCGACCATCTTCACCCCTAGCCCCATCTAGGGTCACCTGACCTTACTCGTTGACACCTAGTGAGCTAGCCCCCTGTTTTTAATTGCAGCCAGGGGACCCCCAGAATAAAGTTAATTCCGGTACCCTTAGCTACATTTTAACATCTCTTTTCACTACCACACACCATCCTGCCCACACACCCACACCTCACCATAAGGCTGTTGGAAAAAGATCTCCGCCAAAGAGCCCCTCTTTGAGGTGAGCCCGTCGGGGATTGCACCGCCTCCCCGACGAGGAGCAACCGCCGATGATGAAGCATGACACCCTTCTGGGTGTGTGAGGCAAATCCATCCAACAAAATGGATGCCCTAGGGTGTTACTCTTACACCTTTGGTCACGCCAGTTAGATCTTCCCTTAGTCACACATAAGAACAGTCCGGCAACTCCTTTTTGTTGTATTCTCAGATACGGGCACACGCTGTGACTGGACCTTCCACCAATCTGAGTGGTAATTAGTGTCCATTGATCAAATGATCACCTCTCCTCCCTCTTTTTGACAAAAACTTGAGCACGGTTCACACCGTGGGAGTTTCCCCTAGGTGGGTTAGATTGTTCATATCCCCCAATAGTAATTGACCCTACACCAATTAGGTGGGTCATACTTGGTCCAGAGCCCACTTTGGCATTGGAACCACTTCCTTCTTTCCCTTTACTTCCCCCTTTCCCCACCTTCTGTGAAGGACCCCACTCCACCGAGACCAGCCACCCTTGACCATTCCATCATGGAGGGTCAAGGTCTGAGTTTTGGCGAGGAGGATGCAGCAGCTATTATGAGGACACCATCTTTGTTTGGTATCGATGTTGAACCAGCCACGGGGAGCAATACAACGGAGTGGCAATCCCTATCAGATTTAAAACGAGAATGGATAAGGATAACAATCCATGGAACGATGATGGCTCAATATTTTAAGGCCAAAATAGCACCGAATGGGTTGATCGTGAAAAATTTCCCAAGGATTTTCTGGGAGGATGGACAATTTAAAGTCGAATGGTCACAGGTGTCGTGGAAGTGTACACACGACCTCCTCATTCTAATAGTAAACACAGCCAAACGACTAGCAGATGCACTTCTAGTTAAAATACATGCAGCTGAGGCTGCCCTGAAAACAGCGGTACAAAATCCAGGCTTCAAAACAAAACTGGCTGAAATTAACAAGGAAATGGCGGAACACAAGGAATATCTGATGAACCAGAAGGTTGCTAAACTGCAAAAGGACATCAAGAAATTCTCAAAGGAGAAAGTCTATCCATACCTAAGGGATGACTATGTGCCCCCAGGGACAAACTACAATTCAGACTCCAGTACTAATTCTTCCAGAAGGGGCTCCAATAGTGGCTCTGATAGCAGTGGAGATAATAGTGCAGCACAGATGCCACCAAGGACCAGAAGAGGAAGGGGACGTGGACAGCAAAACTACCCTAACTATCCAAACCAAGGACCACTCACAGGGCCCCCTCCCTTCTGGCAATATCCACAATTCCCCCACTTTCAACCCCAGTTTGCCCCCCAATATCCTCCATTTTACCCCCCTCAAAATCCGACACACCCTCCTTTTTTAGGCAGAGGTTGGAGCAGAGGGCGAGGGCGAAAAAGAGGGAACGCACCGGACAAGAGGGTACAGTGGGAGGAAGCCCGCCCACAAGGGATGGACACGAGGAGCACGAGCCGGTCAGGACCACAATGAGCCTGGTGGTCAATCTCTCTGACCGTCTCCTCACACAGAAAGAGGAGGATGTCCTACAAAAAGGTTTAGGCTTTGTACCGACACCCAAAACTGACCAATTCCAAGAAACTAGGGAACTGAAATCATTTTTCAGAAAAATTAGGTTGAAAACCTTCTTTGAAGGTAAGCCCTGTGAACCCTCAGATGATTCTGGACTACATAATCCATCTACATTTACACCGCACAATGGAATGGTCCCCCATGAGGTCCTCACATTTGAACAAGCGGTATTGAAAGACATTTCTAAATTGAACCGACACACACCTCATTGCAACATCTCTAGGGATGAAATGGCAGTTCTGAGATCATTGGCGGACGATCCACTGATCACGATAAAACAAGCAGACAAAGGTGGTGCTACGGTTCTAATGAATACAAAGGACTATGAGTTAGAATGCAACAGACAACTGGGTAACCATAAATACTACACCCCCATCACTAACGATCCAACCCAGCGCTTGCAAACTACCATCACGAGCCTGGTTACAAGTGCCGAGTGTGACCAATGGATCACTAGGAAAGAGGCAGACTTCTTGATCAAAAAGGACCCAAGGGTCCCTTACTTTTACATCTTGCCCAAGATCCACAAAGCAACCAGACCGGTACCAGGGAGACCAATTGTTTCAGGGATAGACTCCGTCTTGGAGCCCCTCTCACAATTTTGTGATCACTTCCTGCAACCCCTGGTGAAAAGCATCCCATCTTACATCCAGGACACCACGGATGTATTACGCATTCTGGACACCATCCAGAACGCAGAGGAGATTGATCTCTTGATTACCCTAGATGTTGAGGCCCTCTACACGAACATTCCTCAGAGGGCCACTCTAGAGGTAATTGAAGAGAGACTAGGCCTGGAAAGGTGGAATTCCAATACTCCACAGACTTTCATCATGGAATGTGCCACCCTAGCGCTGACAGAAAACTACTTTGAATTTAAGGGCAAATACTACCATCAGACCCAAGGCACCTCTATGGGCAGTACATTTGCTCCTTCGGTAGCTTGTCTGTATATGGCCAAGTTTGAAAGCTCTCACATACATTATGAGGCGAATCCTTTCCGTAACAACATCAAAATGTGGAAACGCTTCATTGATGACATCCTGATCCTGTGGAAAGGCCCCACAACCTCACATGAAGCTTTCTTAGAGTGGCTCAATACACTAAACCCCCATCTAAACTTCACCATGACCTCCTCACCCAAGGAGATTGCCTTTCTGGATCTAACGATAAGACTAGACGAGGGGTCAATAAGCACGACCATGTATCGTAAACCCACCGACCGCAATAGTCTTCTACACTACAAAAGCCACCATCCAAAGGCCCTACGCACCAACTTGCCTTTTGGGCAATTCTTGCGGATAAGACGCAATTGTAGTGATGTACATGATTACAAAAAGGAATCCACGCTCCTGTCTAGGAACCTTCTCGACAGGGGATATCCGAGAAGCGAGGTCCTGAAAGCCAAGAAACGGGCAAGGAACAACAACCGTGAGGCACTACTTGAGCGCCAGGAAAGAGTTCCTGCAGAGAACCAACCTATCACGTGTATGACCACATTTACCCCCCTATCTAACCAGATCAGGAACACGATCAGACACCACTGGGGAATATTGAACACAGGTGACATGACCCTGGAAGAACCCAGGTTCGCCTTCAAGAGGTCACAGAATTTAAAGGATATCCTAATCAGTACCCGACCTAAGAAAGCCAGAAAGGAAACCCAACAAACACTGTGGCATCTACCTCCGGTCAAGGGGCACTATCCCTGTGGCATGTGTGGAGTCTGCCGATACACCATGACAGTTAAAACAATACAGCTCTCTGAGACCTTCACATGGGAGATTAGGCACCACACCAACTGTAACACCTCACACTGTATATACCTTCTCACGTGCCCTTGTGGCTTACAATATATCGGGATGACAACCCGTGCCATCAAAACCCGAATTATTGAACATCGCAGCAACTTTCGCTGCAAGAGGACTCACACAAAAATGTGCAAACATTATGTAGACCACGGCCATGATGAAGATTCTGTTAAGTGGGTAGTACTCGAGTCCAGCCCCAACTGCCCGAAAAATGCTCTCTTTCAGAAAGAACAGAGATGGGTCCATCGTTTATCTTCTGATAAACAAGGTCTCAACGAAGACATCCCGTGGCACTCTCTCTGAGCCATCCATTCCTAATTAATATACTGTTGCCACCATGTCTATGCAGCCTTTCAACAACCATGAGGCTATATACTGTATCCATAACATAAACCTCCCCCGCTGGTAATACATCCCTTAGTGAACTACACACTCCACGTGGTTCACCTACCATTGTGGTACCACTGCCACACCAACCACCGCTCATTCAGCCACTCCGCAACTATGTGCAACCCCCATGACAATGGAACATGGGTCGCTGTTTTTTAGTCACACATGTAACAGGCGATGCAGCCCGCCCCCTTTCTTTACTTAGGACAGCACATGAGCCATTAGCGCCTTACCACTGAAGCGACTACACTGCTTACACACTCCATGACTGTACACCAGGTTATTTAAATCATGCTTAGCTTTGATGATACTCATGGTTTTAGACACAGTTGCACCAGTCCAGCATGGCCGCCGCCATACTAGTCGATATCGCGCTAAATATATGGCAACTGTCCCACTGCCAATACCGCTGCAGCAGTTTTAAATGGGTCAAATCAGAATTCGATAAAACCAAAATCATCTGATTATCAGATATTCAAAGCACTTGTTCTTGATTCCACGGAGCGCATTTTCAACAACCCAGCATCCCTGGAATTGCCAAAACACTAGTCCAAGATGGCCGCTCCGCGATCGACTGAAGTCACGTGACACGCCTTAGAGGCGGAGACGCGCGATTCATGCCGATTTGTTGTTGCCGGTTTAAATAACCCTGACCGCCGAGCTCACATATCTACTCGAGCTCGGCGGAGAAGGGTAGGTCAAGAAGCCAGGACACAAGAGATTGGAGGTGAGTGCTGTAGCGACCTACCGTGGAGTTAAGGATAGGAGTCCCTTGTTGTTTTAGACATTACCTACCTGCTAATAACCGGTTGGCGGTCTGTTTATCTTCTGCCTTAGTTGTAACCCAGGGACTCATCCTTGATGTCTAATCCCGCCGACCCCTCTGGTGGCTGTTAGTTCTTAACTTAGAGGTGAGTTGGTGATATGTGCCTGTTATACCTGTGGCTACTTTAGAGCGAGTGTGTGTGAGTAAGTGTTCACTTAACCACCTGATTTTACCAATGGTGTCTCTCACTCTACTTCCTGACAATGCCTGCACAAGGTATGAACCCAGGTGCACACTGGAGCCTGGATAGCTGTTGTATATTTTAATATTATTTTAATATAATTTTTAACCTTTTTACCACCACAACCCCACAACTATCCACTTCCCCAGCTCAGTGAGCGTTGTGTGTGCCCCACCTTACTCAATATGCACATACAACCTCTAAGGCATGCTATGACTGTTGCTTTAAGCACATGTACACCAACAGCATGCCACACTGCTCACAGTTCCTTTCCATGACGTGACCTGTCTGCATATTGCAAACTGTTTTTAACCCTTGTTGTTTATCTCTTCCCTATGTTTAGGCATAGGACAAATCCCACAGAGGTAATACACACACCACTTCACACATGACACCAGCATGTTGTTGTTCACCTTTTTATAGGTCCTGATGAATCGCGGGTAACTATTACCCAGTGCGAGAAACATGTCGACCATCTTCACCCCTAGCCCCATCTAGGGTCACCTGACCTTACTCGTTGACACCTAGTGAGCTAGCCCCCTGTTTTTAATTGCAGCCAGGGGACCCCCAGAATAAAGTTAATTCCGGTACCCTTAGCTACATTTTAACATCCCCACACACCATCCTGCCCACACACCCACACCTCACCATAAGGCTGTTGGAAAAAGATCTCCGCCAAAGAGCCCCTCTTTGAGGTGAGCCCGTCGGGGATTGCACCGCCTCCCCGACGAGGAGCAACCGCCGATGATGAAGCATGACACCCTTCTGGGTGTGTGAGGCAAATCCATCCAACAAAATGGATGCCCTAGGGTGTTACTCTTACACCCTTGGTCACGCCAGTTAGATCTTCCCTTAGTCACACATAGGAACAGTCCGGCAACTCCTTTTTGTTGTAATCTCAAATGACATCTCACATGATATCACTCATGACATCAGTGATGACATCATCCAGTGATGTGAGTGTTTTAAAAAGTTTATGAGTGCTAAATATATAGATATACACCAAGGTGTATTGGTGAATCAATGGGTGTATGAGTGACTGTATGGATGATTCAGTGGGTGCATGACTGACTGTATAAATGAGTGATTAGGTTTCTCAGTGAATGTATGGATGAGTGACTGGTTGTATGAATGTGTGGATCTGTCTGTCAGTTGATATCTTAGTGGGTGTATGAGTGTGTTAGTGGGTATGTGAATGGCTATATGGGTGATTGATTGGTTGTCTGACTACCTCTATGGTTGTCTGGGTGTCTGTGTGTGTGGGTGAGGAGGTGTGTGACTGCCTGTATGGATTAGTGAGTGGGTGAATCAGTGGCTGTATGGGGTAGTAAGTGCATGTGTGAGAAGTTGTAAGGGTGAGTGAGTGTCTGTCTGGCTGTGTTGGTGATTAAGTGCATGTGTCAGTATGGATGAGTAAATGGGTATGTGAATGGCAGTATAGGCGAGTGATGGGGTACATGAGTGACTGTATGTGTGAGTTAGTGATTATGAGAGTGGCTATATGGATGAATACATGCTTCTGTCAGTGATTGTATGGGTGAGGGAGTATGTGTTTCTAGTTGTATGAATAATTAAGTGGGTGTGTATGTGTTGTAATCTCCTTTGTAACATTATATTCTGTAATGGTATGTCCCATCACCCCTTCCCCTTTTCATTGTTCTTCAGGCCCATGGAATGTTGGTGGGGCGCTTGAGTTAGAACGTTGTGTTTGAGGCTGGCAGTGCAGAGACCAAGACGTAATAAACCAGCTCTTCTTCTACATCTGCGTGGCTGTGTTTAATTCTAACAAATTGGCAACGGGGCTGCGCGGGGGCAGGTCCTGGTCTTCCCCCGTTGATACAGCGCTGCAGTGAGCCAAGACACCGATCTTTGAAGGAAACCGTGAGTCCAAAAGCAATTGGAAGCGTAATGATTTCCTCGACAGGCGCATAGTGATAGACTGCTGGTGAAACAGTGTGCGCTTAATTTATTGTACCGCATTGTGAGGAACGCTTTTTCCTTGAGGATTCTGCTCAAAGACTATTATGAAGGCGTATTTATAAGTTATGTCTGCGCTCATTTAGAAGTGTCCGGATAGCGCCTCGCTCCATGTTCTGTCAGCTGTGAAACATTAACGAGTAGCGACCGCAAGGCGAGATACGTTACTGTGAGGTCGGCGAGTTTAGCCAAAGTTCATCACAAATTTCTTTGTTATTCAGAGGTAGTACTGTGCCAAAGTTCCAGTACAGCTGTTCCTCTACACCATCGTGAACAAGTTGTGTGAGGGAGACTTGATGGGAGGTGTAATTGATAGAAATATGGGCGAAGTCTGTCAGCTGCTGCCAGCCGTGTGAGGCGCCCGTTGTTCTGTCATCTGCGCAGCAAGGCTGAGGAGGGCGGAACGCTTTTCGATCAGTAGAGGGCGTTCTGTATGAAAGTCGCGGCGCAGGGGGGCAGAGCAACCACCTGTTCAAGCAGAGTTAAGCACTTTCCAGATGGAAGCCGGATTAGCGCTGAAGTTGGTTGCACGCTGATAGGCACAGCTAGTAATAAGCCTATTGGTTCTAAAGTGAGGAAGGAAATATTTTTATTAACCACGCTGACAGGCACAGCTTAAATCCAAGAAGCCTGCCAGGATTTTTTTTTCTCCGTGGTATCACGCTGATTGGCACAGCATTCGTAAAACTTTTAAAGCCTGTCAGGATTTTTCTCTGTGGAATCACGCTGATAGGCACAGCAATCATAAAACCTTTAAAAACATAGGTGGTCAGTGACATTGGAACTGTGTGGGTGAAAGGTTTAAATGTATTCAGATGTAAAATTATCAACCTTATCACCCTCTTTTCTTTATTCTGATGTAAAATTATCATCCTGGAGAAGTCAAGTCCTGAGAAGGTGGGAAAAGGCATTAATGTGTTGTACTTTTCTGTATACCCAATTGTTAGGCAAATTTGATTTAGGGTATTATATGTAAACTACGTGTGGTGTTTGGTATACTTTACAGCCACTTTACCTGCTCATATCTTACATTCCAGGCTCAAATTATTAAATGGCGACAGCAATGTCAATGTCACAACCACCTCCCTTCCTAAATGAAGATGGTGAACCTCTCACTCCGTGGAAAAATTGGGAAAGGATTTTTGAGTCCTATCTAATAGCTATTGGAGGCAACAGGTTTTCATCTGTCAGGAAGCTTCACATTTTGCTACATAACTTGGGAAAGCACGCTAGAGAGATTTATGATAATTTACCCGAAATTGCTAGTGAAAGCAGTGGCGGTGGGGTGGATGGTGATGCTCCACCTGATGTATATCAAGTTGCTTTGAGGAAACTAGATGCACAGTTTGGAAAGAAAATTAACGTAGTTTTGGAGCGACACAAATTCTTTTCAAGGTCTCAAGGGAAGTATGAGAGAGTAGTGAATTATATAGCAGTCCTTAGAGGATTGTCTGCCACTTGTGATTTTGGAAACATAACTGATTCTCTGATCAGAGATCAATTGGTTAGGTGCACATCAGATAAAAAAATACAAGAAAAATTACTAGCAGATGCCCCAGATTTGAAACAAGCTGTGGATATAGCAAAAAGCATCGAGCACACGGCATTCTGCCTGAATGAGATGAAGGATGCTGTTGAAGTGAAACAAGTTATTGAGGAAGAAAAACTGAAAGTGTCTAATAGGCATGACAAAAGCAAATATGTACAAAAAGGAAGTTCCTTTTTAAGAGATGAAACCCAAAAGTTGAAATGTTTCCGTTGCGGCAATCCCAATCACCTAGCTAATAGTGTGAAGTGTCCAGCAAGGGGAGCAATGTGTAGGAAGTGCAACAAAAGGGGACATTTTACCAAGGTGTGTCATGACATGAAAAAAGAGGTGACCCATGTTATTTTGGATGAGGAGGAACCCAGAGGGGACATTGTATTCCAGGTTAATGAACTTCTTGAGAGTTCTGATTGTAATTACCCTGAGTGTGAGATTATGCTTGACAATGTGCCCTATAATGCATTTGCAGATTCTTGCTCACCTTACACACTTATAGATGAAACTACATTTAAAACAAGGTCGGTTGACAAAGAGTATGAAGTGTTACCTCCAGACATCAACCCAGGAGGATACAATTGTGACACCATACCCCTAGTAGGAATGGTCATTATGCACATCAGATTCAAGGATAGAGTCACCGTGGGAAAAGTGTATTTAACAAAGAAAGGGTCATGCTTACTGGGGTGGAGACATCAAAAAGACCTAGGCATCAAGTTAGATCCTAATGCCCTTGAACCAGTATACTTGGTAGAGCAACCAAGCATAGGTGCTGAAGTGTGTGAGGATTACCCCAAGGTATTTTCAAGTGAGTTAGGATTATTGAAAGGTTTCCTCCATAAGATAAAACTCAAGAAGCATTACAAGCCTACGGTACATAAAGCTAGATCGGTGCCGTTGGTGGTGAGAGACTCATTAAAAAATGAATTGGAGAAAATGGAATCCATTGGGGTAATTGAGAAAATTGAGAGCTCTGAGTGGCTCGCCCCCATTGTGGTAGCTTCAAAGGGAGGTGACAAAGGGATTCGCCTGTGTGTGGATCTCAGGGACCTCAATGCCAATATCTGGGTAGAGAGGCATCCTCTCCCTAGAATAAATGAGATGCTCAGTGTGTTGAAAGGGGTGAAATTCTTCAGAATTTTGGATCTCTCTGCGGCATACCACCAGGTTGCTCTACATCCAGAGTCAAAAAGCCTGACTTCCTTCATTCCTTCATTACGCCATTTGGGGCATACCAATATAACCGTATGCCATTCCGTTTGGCCTTCCGCGGCGGCGGTTTTCCAACGCATTATGCAGCACATCCTAGAGGGTCTTGGTAAAGTCCTGTGCTTCCAGGACGATATACTAATCTATGGAGACACAGAGGGTGAGCACAACATGAACTTAAGAGAAGTAAAGCACGTTTTACTACCCAAAAGGACAAGTGCAAGATAGGGGTAAAGTCTGTAACTTACCTAGGGCACACCATTTCAGGAGAAGGAATTAAACCTAAAACCAGCCTGGTGGATGCAGTGATGTTAGCGCCCGCTCCTTCTAATAAGGATGAGCTCAGATCTTTCCTGGGATTGGTGGAGTACATGACTAAGTTCATTGAAAACTTTTCCAGTCACACACGCACAATGAGGGAACTCTTGAAAAAGGGTAGTACTTTTGTGTGGAGTGGTGAGTGCCAAAAGGAATTCATGTATGTGAAGTCAGCCATTGCCATAGCACCCACCTTAGGCATGTTTGAGCCCAATGAGAAAACCACACTGACTACGGATGCAAGTAGCAAGGGCCTGGTGGCGTCCCTTACTCAAAGGATTGGTGGATGCGAGAGAGTAATTGCTTTCGCTTCCAGGGCACTGAAGGACCCAGAGTCTAATTACTCTACCATTGGAAGGGAAGCCCTAGCGTGTTATTGGGCAATAAATCATTTTAAATTCTTCCTATGGGGGATCCCCTTTACCCTGAGGACCGACCATAAACCACTAATTCCCTTATTCTCCACAAAGAACATTGAGAGGGCCATTTGTTATGTGGCTGGTGAGAAAAACACCATAGCAGACTGCATGTCAAGGTTGCTGATACAGGGGGAGGACAATGTAGGTGGTCCACCAGAGGAGGCAATTCTCGCAGTAGGACACCCGGCAATCAGTAAGGAGGAGTGGGAGAATGAATCCAAAAATGACCAGGTGTTAAAGGAATTGAGGAAGTTAATAGAGGAAGGGTGGCCTGAGCATAACATTGAGCTAGCTGAAAACCTTAAACCATATTGGGCAGTGAGAAATGAGTTATCCAACATGAATGGTCAGGTATGGAGAGGGAATAAAGTCGTTCCTCCGGGTGGCATGAAAGACAGGATCATAGCGTTAGCACATGAAGGTCATCCTGGAAGAAGCATGACGAAGAGTAAGGTCAGACAACATTATTGGTTCCCTAGGATGGATGGGTTGGTGGAGAGCATGGTAAAAGACTGTGAAGCATGTGGGAGATGTGACAAATCCAAAGTAATACACAAGGCACCACTCATTCCGATAGGGGTACCAAGTAAACCATGGGACAAGTTGGGGATTGATATAATAGGTCCAATGAATTTACTTAACACCAACCAGAGGTTTATGTTTGTAATCATAGATTACCACTCTCATTGGATCAGTACCAAATTTGTATCTTCAATAACTACACAAGACTTGTTGGATTTTTTGCAGGAGGTGTTCGCAACAGAAGGTATACCGAGCACCCTGGTAACAGATAATGGCGTTCAATTTACGTCGGATATAATGAAAAAGTTCTTGTCAGAGTTAGCCATCACACATATAAGAACACCTTTTTATTGTCCTAAAGCTAATGGTATGGTGGAAAGGGCAAATAGGATGTTGAAGAACTCTATTCAAATGGCTGTTTCAATGCATGGACCTGTAGAGGAAGCTATTAGAAAAACTCTATGGTCATATCATTCTTCCCCCAATGCTGTGACAGGAGTATCTCCGTTTGTATCCCTTAAAGGGAGGAATCCGGGATCTAAGCTCAGCCCCAACTGGTTGAATGGTGGGAGTCCGGTGTGGGTGGACAGGGAGTCTGTGAAAGAAAACGTGGAATTACACCAGATGGATTACAAAACCAGGTACGACCAGAAGTGGGGCACCACTAACAGCAAGTTCCATGTTGGACAATGGGTAGTAGTCAAAAGACCTGTTATTGGACATGCAAAAGTGTCCTCTTTCTCCAAACCAGCAAGAGTACAGAGGGTGAACAGTAATTCAGTGGTGCTGGAGGATGGAAGCACATGGAGCATAGACATTGTAAGTGCCTGCCCCGATGTGTGCGTTCCAATGGCTGAATGTGAAGAAAACCAGGATGTTAATCTTCCGGACATTCAAACGGCCAGAGAAACCAGGGTGCGCCAGCCACCAAGTTGGCAAAAGGACTATGTAACTTAGAGCTTCTTAAGTATACCTTGCCTACCCCAGTGGACTGTGTTATAACCATTGTAATTTCCCTTACAGAGGGAGATGTGTTGTAATCGCCTTTGTAACGTTATATTCTGTAATGGTATGTCCCATCACCCCTTCCCCATTTCATTGTTCTTCAGGCCCATGGAATGTTGGTGGGGCGCTTGAGTTAGAACGTTGTGTTTGAGGCTGGCAGTGCAGAGACCAAGACGTAATAAAACAGCTCTTCTTCTACATCTGCGTGGCTGTGTTTAATTCTAACAGTATGTAACTGTTTAGGTGAGCACATACCTGTGTGATTGACTGTATGGGTGAGTGTGTAGGTGTGTGATTAGTTCTATGGGTGACTCACTTGGTGTGTGAGTCCCTGTATCGGGTATGAATGTATATGTTAATGCCTGTATTAGTGAGTGAGCAGGTGCATGAATGGCAGTATGGGTGAGCAAGTAGATGTGTGTAGATCTAGGAGTCATCCAGTGGGTGTGTAAGTACTGGTGTGGGTCTGTGAATGGGTTTACAAATGGTTGTTTGGGAGTGGCAGTGGGTATATAAAATATTCTACAGTGGTGTGAGTGGGTGCATCAGAGATGCTGGGGCTGATGTCATCATTGAGCTCACTGACCATGTCATAAGTGATGTATTATGTTAGGTCATAAGCAGTGCATTGTAGGGGCGCAAGTTATAGTTAACCCAGCTAACTATAACAGCTGATTTCTCTTGTTTTGTATGAGTAAAATCCGACCCTAACTATAATGCCCCGGTAACCTTTGTTTTTGTAGTTTTCCAAACATTTTTCATGGACTTCTTTAGGCAGGGCTACGTCAAAAACAGTTTTTTTCTCTTTTTTAATTCTATTTGCTAACTATAACATCCTTATGACCTTTGTTTTTTTCGGTACATTTCTAAGTTTTTTTAAATGCTAATCCCTAACTGTAACTTCCCTGTAACCTTTGTTTCTTTAATGAATTTCTAAGGTTTTTTAACTAGCAGTCATGTTTGTAGAGTGGTGGAGAAAGTGGGATTCGCCTCCAACCAGCTTTCAGGAAATCAGCTGTGTAAGACTTATAGGAGGTACCAGGAGGGCTTCTTGGTCCCCAATGTCCCTCAGGAGTAAAGAGGACTTCATCCCTCAACCAGTAGTGCACCAGGTGGCACGCTCGCAGAGTGTTGGAGAAAGGGAGGCATGGCCTCCACAGACCTCTTAGCAATCACACTGTGTTGGACTTACTGGGGGTAACAGGAGGGGTAGTTGGCTCCTAGGTAAATTTTGCCAGTTATCATTATTTACTTTTTCACTTTTTAAATGTAAGTCAATAGTTTGTGTTTAGTAAGTGCATCAACAACGTATACAAACATACTCTGTTTTTTAAACAACACTTTGTTACATTTTGTAATCTCTTCTTTAAAACTATCAACTGTAATATATGTGTCTTGGTCTGCAACATCTCCTCTTAACAACTCTATATTTTCTTTAGAATCCTGCTTAGGACTAAAGGAACAAAACTGCACATCACCACACACCTTTTCTACGTCTGTCACACTACCATGCAAAAGAGCTCTATTCATTGTTCCTAAACATAAAGCGAACGTTTTCACATAAATCACATAAATCAGCCTCCTACCTAAAGTTTGTATTGATGAGTGGTATAACTTATTTTGTGTTTAAAATTTCGCCTTGGAAAGACACGTGGGGATTTTCTTAATATGTCATTGGATTGCTGTCTAATAATAGAAATACTACTACAATTCCATTTGTATACAGGACCCTGACTATGCCTTCCTTGTACTACTTTCATAACATCGTCCTCTTGAATCAATAGCTAACTAATCTGTTATCCTGGAGATAGCTTTCTTTATTAAAGAAATCTGTACAAGGGGTAAAAACTAAAAACTGTACAACTGTTACTTCTATTCACTTATCCTTTCTTCTGGTTTTGTCTCCTGATGCACAACACTATTTTGTCAAGAGTCTTCATTCTATTTAGAATCAAAATGAAAAGCTTCCTCTTCAAAGCAAAGAAAGGCCTTATCAACTACATTCTCAACGTGTTCTTTCTGTTTCACTGCATCTCTCCTTCTTTAACACCTTTTTAAATGTATCACTTAATTTACAACCACTCTACCACAAAACATCCTGGTCTGATTTCCTTAAACTGCTTCTATCTCCTGCTTATGTTGTGTCAATGTTTGTTACAATCTCTTCTCTTCTTCCATTGTACAGTTTGTCAACTCTTGTTGTTTCTCAGAGTCACAATTGTATTTTCTTTATTTTGTAATCTTTGCAAATGTCCACATATATTTTTAAGAAATGACTTTGTCCTCTTACCAGTAGCTCTTTCTCTTTCAGCACTTTTTCTGCATGTTGCCCCTTTTCTAACTCGTTTCTGCAAAGATACTGTTGTTGCTTTATTGTCTGAGCTTTTGTAGGGATTCTAATTGTGTGTACATATGTATATCTTGTTTTGTTAAAAATAAAAAAGTATATTTTCATTTTTAACCTATCAAATGTACAAACTACTTTAGTACTGACTTACACATAATACAAAAACAGTTGTTATGGTATGTTACAGTTTTAAATTTACAGATGAACCTAGCTATATTACTACATGCACTAACTTCAATACCCAAAGCAAAATACAAAACTTTATTTATTAGTTACCAAGTCTCAAATATGTAGGCAGCACCAAGTTTTTAACCATATTTTACAACACTTGATAGCAGTGGTGAACGCAGACCCCAATTACTCCGTGGCTCAGAATTTTTCTCTAATTTATAAATATGATGCCATCTTATTTTGGGGACATTATGTTTGTATTGATTTGTACATTATTGCAATTGTTTGTGATAGTCTTTTTATTTGACAAGAGTCTATGCATTTACCCTGCAGTCTGTTTACTATGGGCCCGATTTACAGAACTAATTTAAGACAAAATCCTAAACGTACTACCATTTTGGTATTCCCAGAAGGCACTTACTCATTTTGGTATTCACAGAAGGCACTTACTCATTGATGAGTAAGTGCCTTCTGTGAATACCAAAATGAGTAAGTGCCTTCTGGGAATACCAAAATGGTAGTAAGTTTAAGGGCCCGATTCACAGAATTAACTTAAGACAAAATCCTAAACTTACTTCTTTTGATATTCACAGAATGCATTTACTAATTTTGGTATTCACAGAATGGATTTACGACTACTAACTTTACGTCCACAGTCAGGCCGGAAATTCTGGCCCGGAGGCGGAGCTTCCGGCTCAGAGGCTGAGCTTGCGGCCCAGAGTCGGAGCTTCTGGCTTGGAGGCGGAGCTTCCAGCTCGGAGGTGGAGATTTAGCCATGGCTGAAATCTTCACCTCTGGCCCGCAAGCTCCGCCTCTAGGCCACAAGCTCCGCCTCCAAGCCAGAAGCTCCGCCTCCGGGCCGGAAGCTCCACCTCCAGGCTGGAATTTCCAGCCCGAGTGCGGATGTAAAGTTAGTAGTCGTAAAGCCATTCTGTGAATACCAAAAGTAGTAAGTGCATTCTGTGAATACCAAAAGTAGTAAGTGCATTCTGTGAATACCAAAAGTAGTAAGTTTAGGATTTTGTCTTAAGTAAGTTCTGTGAATCGGGCCCTAAGATTTTGTCTTAAGTTAGTTCTGTGAATCGCGCCCTATGTTTATAAGCCTTAGTTCTGGTTTGTTTTTGCAATTTGGGTGGAGTTAAGTTGCACTATTTAACATTGGCATTTTGGTAGTGTGTCATGTGAGCAAGACCGTGTGCCTTACGGTCGAAACACATCGTGGCAGGCATACAGGATGTGATGTGCCGTGAATCCAATAAATCACTTTTTTGGATTTGAAACCGGAACATCTTGTGGTCCGTACCTTGTGTGCCCTGTTGGTCTCATGGTGGGCTAAGGATTGTGTGTATATATATATATATATATATATATAAACACCAAATCTTCAATTCTTGCACAAAGAAGACACGGACCCCAGGCTGCAGTAAGGGAGATTTTATTCACCTCTCAGGCGACGCGTTTCGAGCAACTCGTGCTCTTGATCACACACCATGCACCTGGTCAGCATTCATTTAAATACATTTTTTTGCTTTGCAGTGCTCCACCTCCTGAGTGAATCACATGGTGCATAGACATGGAAAACACACTTTTCTATGCTATTTACTTTGGCACCCACCATCACTGCACTTAATTTACATAAGGCCGGGAAATTAGTATATCTGCATAAATGCAAAAACCCCCTTGATCTGTTGAAGCATTCCTCACTACAGTTAATATATGCCGAAATTTGAGGATGTCCTATTATAACCAAAACTCAAAATTAATCATAATAGTGCTTACTCAAACAATGTATATACACATAACAAAATATATATATATCAATATAAAAATATATACGTGTTCTTTTATATTCACATAATTACATCACTGTACAATTATATACAATAACATTATAATTTGGACAGTCCACCATCCCTGACATGAATGCCTAAATGATCATAACCCTAATTAAAACAGGTCATGAAAATGTATATACATAAGATCAAAGGTTCAAGGTTTCATTACAATAACATATCCCCCTATGCCCATCTTCATACCCTTAGTGACAACAAACTACTAAGTGATGATAAAATAATTAATAAACCAACAAAGTACCACTAGGCACCCTTTGTGATTGCAAATGACTAAAAAAGTGAATATACTATATACAATAATTTCATATTTTACATGATTTTTGGGAGAGAGTTTCGACAATCACTTAGCTCGTTATCAAATTCATTCTCATAGCAGATGTGATGTCACACCCAGTCCCCCCACGGTGCCAATTGATGCAGCAAACAGTATTCATGATTATCAACACATGATGTATAAATTTTCTTAGAGCCCTAAGAGACTGAGACACAAATGAAATACATAGGATCACATAAAGATATAATTCCTATTGACTCAAGATATTACATGAGCTTTTGCCCTTAGTGAACTAATATGAAAAATTATTATAACATATGGTGTAAATCTTCAGTCGTGTTTAAACCATTTGGATATTTACTGTCCAGTTCTACTATAAACTCAGTTTCTCTTTTTCTGAGACGTCCCTCTCTATCACCTCCCCGTGCTGAGGGAGCCACCACATCTATGACAAAGTACATCAGCTGAGATAAATCATTATTGTGGGTTGATTTAAAGTGGCGTGCTACCGGGTAGGTGTTATCGTTGTTAACTATTGCCCGTAAGTGTTGCAATATTCTGACATGCACCTGCAACTTGGTGCTGCCAACATACCTCAGCCCGCAGGTACAGGTCAGAACATATATTGCAAACTCACTGTGGCAGTTGTAATTGCCACGGATAATCTTTCTGGTAGGGCAAAAGGGTGTGCTGTAATGAGTGGTGTTTACACCAAACTTGCACGCCCTACATGAGGAACACTTATAGAATCCTTTATATTTGAGCCAAGTACTGCCACTACTTGACTCTGGACTAGTTTTGACCAGACTGTTATGCATGCTGAACGATTTCTTATATGTAATAGTAGGAGAACCCTGCAATATCTCACCGTAGAAGCCATCTGTCATCAAAACAGGCCAATGTCTTCTTACAATTGACCTGATTTGCTTTTCCTGTTTACTATAAGTCAGGATCAGGCGGGGAGTATTATTCTCTGAAGTCACTAACGATGTATCAGACCTGAACAGTGACTCCCTGGGTTTTTCACGGCAGCGTTTTAGTGCACCGTTCAGAATTTTATCGTTGTATCCTCGGGCTTTAAGTCTGCCAATTGTGTTCTTAGCCTCTTGTTCAAATAGTTCAGGGGTACTACTAATTCGTTTCACCCGCACCAGTTCTCCATATGGAACATTGTTAATGTAATGCTGTGGATGGCTGCTACCGGCATGGAGTATGCTATTACCGGCAGTCGGTTTACGAAAAAGCGATGTATTTATACTGTTGTCTTCAATGTTTATATGGACATCAAGAAAGTCCGCATGTACTTTACTAATTTGAGAGGTGAAAAAAAGATTCTCACTGTTGGTATTAAGTGCATCAACAAATATCTGCGCACTCACCTCATCACCCTCCCAAATACAAAAGACATCATCTATAAACCATTTCCAGTGTCTCACATGCCTAAAGCCTGGTGTGGCCACTAGAACACGCTCCTCCCACCAGCCCACGTGAAGACACGCGTAGCTGGGGGAGAAGCATGATCCCATCGCCACACCACGGACTTGTCTCCAAATATTCTTAGCAAACATAAAATAGTTATTATGCAAACACCAATGTATCAATTCACACAACATTTTGTTGTGGGCATAGTATTCACAGGTTCGTAGGTCCAAGTAATGTTTGACAGCCTCTAAACCCTTAATGTGATCTATAGATGTATATAATGACTCTATATCTAGAGTAATTAAACACCAGTTCTCTTGCCACGTGATAGTAGATAATTTTTTCAAAAAATCGCCAGTGTCCTTTATGTAACTCGGCAGACTTTGCACAATGTCTTGTAGGAAAAAGTCAATATAACTTGAAATATTCTCCCCTACTCTTTTGATGGCTGCAATGATCGGTCGACCAGGCGTGGGGACTTTCTGCTTGTGTATTTTTGGAATCAGATATAAGATAGGTATGACCGGATGTTCAACATGTAAGAAATCAAATTCAACTTGTGAAATCAAATTGTTCCTTTTGTATGACATTAAAAGCTTCTTTAAGCTCTCCTTCGCTCGTTTATATGTCATCCCATTTGATCTCTCATAACAGGTGGTATCATTTAGTTGTCTCATGGCTTCTACCACATAGTCAGTTTTTTTCCACAACACAATATTACCACCTTTGTCTGATTTGTTGATCACCACATCTTGATTCTGATTCAGTTTTTTCATTAGTACATTATATTGACGCACCATAGCATTGTCCCTATGTAAGTGTGCCTGTGTTTTGCGGTTTAATTTCTTAAGATCTTCTATTACACATTCATGATATATGTCTACCGCATCCTTCGGCATTACAGGCAAAAATGTGCTTACCGGTTTAAATGGACTTTCGCCAGCTCCTTTCTGTTGAATATCCACATTTTGTAATTCACATTGCGTAGATGGAGTGGCGTCGTCATTCGTGGTAGAGCTATCCGGGTTACCCAGATCACAAAGGGTAAGAAGCAGTCTTGCATCTCGTGCTGCTGGCGCGGTTGCAGACTTAACCGGCTGTTTAATATTTTTGGAAGTCTTTTCCTTTTTCTCTAACACCGGTTTTGTGGCAAAGAATTTTCTGAGTTTCAATTTGCGAATGAACTTAAAAACATCCACTCTGGTACTGGTGTAATTGAAAGCACTCTCGGGACAAAAATGTAATCCTAGCGCTAAAAGTTGTTCTTCAGCAGCTGATAGGACTACATCGGTGAGATTCGTAATGGTACAGTCCTTGCCTAATTCCTATATATATATATGTGTGTGTGTTTCACTTACCTAATATATACTTCCATTATGTTGTGAAGGAATGCGTGCTAAAGGAATATGCATAGTAAAGGCAATGCATGGTAAAGTCATTGTGTGGTAAAGGATGCGTGGTAAAGGCATTGCCTGGTATATGATGTGTTGTAAAGGCTGTTTCCCATTTCCTCAATTTATGGAAGAATGTGATTTGCGGAACCTCTCCCAAATGTGGGGAATTAACACCAGCCCTAAATGATCAACATCATGGAATACAAAATAGTGACCATAGCTCAAACAAAACAGCTTTCTTCTCATTGCTCTGATTCGTACCGCTACCAGGCAGGTGTGGACTTTTTCCTATCTAATAAGATATTTCCTCAATTTATGGAAGAATGTGATCTGAGGAACCTCTCCCAAATGTGTGTAATTAACACCTGCTTTAAATGATCATCATCATGGTATACAAAATAGTGACCATAGCTCAAACAAAACAGCTTTCTTCTCATTGCTCTGATCCGTACCTCTACCAGGTAGGTGTGGACTTTTTCCTATCTAATAAGACATTTACTCAATTTATGGAAGAATGTGATTTGAGGAACCTCTCCCAAATGTGTGTAATTAACACCTGCTTTAAATGATCATCATCATGGTATACAAAATAGTGACCATAGCTCAAACAAAACAGCTATCTTCTCATTGCTCTGATCCATGCCCCCCACTAGGCAGGTGTGGACTCTTTCCTATTCATTTTTCACCTGGGGTTCTAATGGTACTAAAATTCCCAAATTATTGCACTCACGCCTCCGACATGCACAGTGTTCTTGTCAATTAGGTTATTTCAGATGTTGTGTTGACATTATCAATAATGTGATAAAAAATTAAATGAATGATGTTATATGTGAGGTCATGAGTAGTGCATGGCGAGGGCATGTGTTATAGTTGCTTGAAATAACTATAACAGGTAAACTTTAGTGTGTTTTTTAGTTTAAGATTTTACGTTTATACATGACATTTTCTCCTAACTATAATGTCACTTCACCCTTAGTTTTTTCAGTGAATTTTTGAGGTTATGTAATGCAAAGTAAGATATTATTACCATACCTAACTATAACGTCACTTTAACCTTTGTTTCTTTCAGTGAATTTATAGTTTTATTTACATAAAGTATTATTTAATTACCATATTACCATATTGTAAGACCTGGGGTTTTTGGATCTCAGAGTATGCACCCTGTAGAAGCAGGAACCACTGCTCTAGTCAGGGTAAGATAGATACACATTAAAAGACCGCTTGTGCTCACAATCAGGTAGAAGCAAATAGCACTTGGGGGTTACTTGAAGTCGTGCTCGACTGGGGTAAATCCAAAGTTCAGGCCAACAGCGATGGACAACAGGCGGCTACAAGATTCACACAGGTCCAGCAGAAAAAGTACCTCGGATGGAGCACGCTTCCACGTCGAAGACTCAGTGCGTCGGTGCTGATCTGTGTAGGTGATGAAGGCTTCATTGATGAACCCCCTTACGATGCAGGCATTGTCGAGCAGTGCGGTCTGTCATGATGTCATCATCTTTCTTCCCAGCCCTGGCTCCAGACTATCAGTAGAGAGTTGTTAGCCCTTTGTGGGAGAAACAGGATATTGCCTATTCAGCTGTAAGTGTCAGTAATCCAGCTCTCCTCCTGCCCAGGAATGCAGATGGATGCAGGTGAGTTCTCTGTCACACCCACCTTTCTTGTGGTTGTAGCTGTGTAGAGGGAAGTCACAAAGTGTAGCTGTCACCCACCCCAGATGCGTATTGGAGACAGGTTGCAGGGACGCAGAGCAGAAAGAGCAGAAAAATGTCCACTTTCTTAAAACAGTAATGTTAAATCCAACTTTACCCTTAAAGAGGATTTATCATTACTAGTCCAAAGATATAAAACATGATGCACCTACTCCTTTCTGACCAGGAATTAAAATGTTAAAGTGTTTAAGCAATTCCCAATGCTAGCCTATGAGAGGAGTAAGCCTCACAGTAGTGAAAAACAAATGTGGGTATTTGTCACTACTAGGGCATGCAAACCGTAACAGTACATGTCCTAATATTTACATATACTGCACCCTGTCCTTAGGGCTACCTAGGGCCTACCTTAGGGGTGACGTGTGTAATAAAAGGTGAGTTTAAGGCATGGCAAGAGGTTTTAAGTGCCAAGTTGAAGTGACAGTAAATTGCACACACAGGCTTTGCAATGGCAGGTCTGAGACAGGTTTGAAAGGTTACTTGTGTGGGTGGCGCAATCAGTGCTGTAGGCCCACTAGTAGTATTAAGGTTACAGGCGCTGGGTGTATATGGTATACCACTTTACAAGGGACTTATAAGTAAACTAAATATGTCAATTGGGGATACACCAATGTCACCATGTTTAGGTGAGAAGCACATGCACTTTAGCACTAGTCAGCAGTGGTAGAGTGCTCAGAGTTCAAATACCAACAAAAAGATACCGCAAAAAAAAGAAGGTAAGCAGGCAAAAGGTTTGGGAAGACCACCCTAAGGTTGACAGGTCTAACACGTGTGTCTCCAGCTGAAAGTGGGGATTTCTACCCAAACTCTAGGGAATTCTCATTGATAAGGCGAAAGAACCTGGATAGACCATCAGCATTGGAGTGGTCTACCCCTGGGCTGTGAATACCCTGTAGAGAAATGGACCACCTCAACAATTTTGGATTTTATACCCTCATCTGCATGAGCCACCGGAGGGGCCTGTGGACGGTCTGAATCAGGAAGTGAGCGCCAAAAAGCTATGGCTTCAACTTCTTTAGTGCCCAAACCACAGCAAACGTTTCTATTTCACGGGGAGAAACCTTCTAGAGATGAAGGCAACAGGTTATTTTAGGCCCTCTTCATTGAGCTGTGATAAAACTGCCCCTATGCCATGTTTTGAGGCATCTGTTTAAACAATAAACTCCTGGGAGAAGTTAGGGGCACTGAGCACAGGGGCCAGCACATGGCCTGCTTAAGGGAGTTCAATGTTTTTTGGCATGCCTCTGTCCAAATCACTTTTCAGGGCCGCTTATTAGAAGTCTGTCAAGGGGGCAACAATGGTGCCATATCCCTTGACAAAACTCCTGTAGTACCCGGTGAGCCCCAAGAATGCTCTGACCTCAATCTGGTTTCTGTGTGGCTCCTATGGCATTATAGTCTCTAGTTTGACCTGGAGGGGTTGTACCTTACCCCTCCCCACAAGGTGTCCCAAGTACACCACAGACCTCTGCCCTATCTGGCACTTACTGGCATTGATAGTCAGGCCTGTCTTTTAAAGAGCTTGAAGCACTTCCTGGAGGTGACTAAGGTGGTCTGCCAGCTACTACTGTAGCAGCCTTGCCAAGTACCATGCATCAGGCTTTTCAGTGTGGTGGTCCACATCACTGAATTGAACTGCATAGTCAGCCATTTAAAGCGCCTCCTCAACTGTGAGGTACAAAAGGGGGTGGTGATGGACGGAGCATCAGAACCAATCAAACACTCACACCCAGTCAAAAGATCTAGGTTTGATCCATCACCGTTCTTTAGCCCACTCTGCCACCCCAGTTCAGACATGGCTATATGCAAATCAGTCTGACCCTGTGCCTCATGGGAACAGTCCAGCCCGAACTGCCAAGCCATGCCTTCCCTGGACCGGAAACAAGCTTCCGAGGACCGGTTTCTGGCATTACAGCCGTCTTCAGCCCGGCTTGCTTGAATCCAGTGGCAAAGTGAGCAAGGGACTCACGTCTGAGCATACCCTGCCACACTTATGGCGGCCAAAGCGGTACAAAAGGGGGTGGTGATGGACGGAGCATCAGAACCAATCAAACACTCACACCCAGTCAAAAGATCTGGGTTTGATCCATCACCGTTCTTTAGCCCACTCTGCCACCCCAGTTCAGACATGGCTATATGCAAATCAGTCTGACCATGTGCCTCATGGGAACAGTCCAGCCCGAACTGCCAAGCCATGCCTTCCCTGGACCCGAAACAAGCTTCCGAGGACCGGTTTCTGGCATTACAGCCGTCTTCAGCGCGGCTTGCTTGAATCCAGTGGCAAAGTGAGTAAGGGACTCACGTCTGAGCATACCCTGCCACACTTATGGCGGCCAAAGCGGCACAAGAGGGGGACGTGATGGACGGAGCATCAGAACCAATCAAACACTCACACCCAGTCAAAAGATCTGGGTTTGATCCATCACCGTTCTTTAGCCCACTCTGCCACCCCAGTTCAGACATGGCTATATGCAAATCAGTCTGACCCAGTGCCTCATGGGAACAGTCTAGCCCGAACTGCCAAGCCATGCCTTCCCTGGACCGGAAACAAGCTTCCGAGGACCGGTTTATGGCATTACAGCCGTCTTCAGCCCGGCTTGCTTGAATCCAGTGGCAAAGTGAGCAAGGGACTCACGTCTGAGCATACCCTGCCACACTTATGGCGGCCAAAGCGGTACAAAAGGAGGTGGTGATGGACGGAGCATCAGAACCAATCAAACACTCACACCCAGTCAAAAGATCTGGGTTTAATCCATCACCGTTCTTTAGCCCACTCTGCCACCCCAGTTCAGACATGGCTATATGCAAATCAGTCTGACCCTGTGCCTCATGGGAACAGTCCAGCCCGAACTGCCAAGCCATGCCTTCCCTGGACCGGAAACAAGCTTCCGAGGACCGGTTTCTGGCATTACAGCCGTCTTCAGCCCGGCTTGCTTGAATCCAGTGGCAAAGTGAGCAAGGGACTCACCTCTGAGCATACCCTGCCACACTTATGGCGGCCAAAGCGGTACAAAAGGGGGTGGTGATGGACGGAGCATCAGAACCAATTAAACACTCACACCCAGTCAAAAGATCTGGGTTTGATCCATCACCGTTCTTTAGCCCATTCTGCCACCCCAGTTCAGACATGGCTATATGCAAATCAGTCTGACCCTGTGCCTCATGGGAACAGTCCAGCCCGAACTGCCAAGCCATGCCTTCCCTGGACCGGAAACAAGCTTCCGAGGCCCGGTTTCTGGCATTACAGCCGTCTTCAGCCCGGCTTGCTTGAATCCAGTGGCAAAGTGAGCAAGGGACTCACGTCTGAGCATATCCTGCCACACTTATGGCGGCCAAAGCGGTACAAAAGGGGGTGGTGATGGACGGAGCATCAGAACCAATCAAACACTCACACCCAGTCAAAAGATCTGGGTTTGATCCATCACCGTTCTTTAGCCCACTCCGCCACCCCAGTTCAGACATGGCTATATGCAAATCAGTCTGACCCTGTGCCTCATGGGAACAGTCCAGCCCGAACTGCCAAGCCATGCCTTCCCTGGACCGGAAACAAGCTTCCGAGGACCGGTTTCTGGCAATACAGCCGTCTTCAGCCCCGCTTGCTTGAATCCAGTGGCAAAGTGAGCAAGGGACTCACGTCTGAGCATACCCTGCCACACTTATGGCGGCCAAAGCGGTACAAAGGGGGTGGTGATGGACGGAGCATCAGAACCAATCAAACACTCACACCCAGTCAAAAGATCTGGGTTTTATCCATCACCGTTCTTTAGCCCACTCTGCCACCCCAGTTCAGACATGGCTATATGCAAATCAGTCTGACCCTGTGCCTCATGGGAACAGTCCAGCCCGAACTGCGGCCTTACCCCTCCCCACAAGGTGTCCCAAGTACACCACAGACCTCTGCCCTATCTGGCACTTACTGGCATTGATAGTCATGCCTGTCTTTTAAAGAGCTTGAAGCACTTCCTGGAGGTGACTAAGGTGGTCTGCCAGCTACTACTGTAGCAGCCTAGCCAAGTACCATGCATCAGGCTTTTCAGTGTGGTGGTCCACATCACTGAATTGAACTGCATAGTCAGCCATTTAAAGCGCCTCCTCAACTGTGAGGCCAGAGCGTACTAATTAGCACCACTGGGTGACTGAGCAAGCTAGTGGCAGAGCGCTCTCCACGCTGCTCGTGGGCTGGGTCATCTGCGCTCGCTCTAGCTACTGGGCTACCGATTCGCCCTACAGCGCAGCAGACAGCACTGACGCCATGAGAGTCAGTCTGATTTTGCCCAACGGCTATTGCCGAGACAACGAGGAGAGAAACTCATGTGTCACACAGACACACATTTAGTTGGGACGCCCACGAGCGGGGGCAGTGCACAGGTTAAGTAAAGTTTCAAACACTGCAGCCAGCCAGCTCCTGCCCCTGCTTGCACTGTGTTGTGCCACGTGTATACAGACACTATATTATCTGGGTTGCTGTCTTGGTAGAAACCCCCTGTGAACGAACCCGAACCCCAGAGGAGCTCTTCAGGTTTCTCTGATTCAACTTTGTTTCGTGTCATCAGTTGTGGGGGTGGGGCCTGATAGGAAAGCTGGACTGAGGGGAGTTTACTGTTTTAGGAGACCTACATAGGATGGGTCGGAAAATTGCGACAGGTGGAGTGGCGAAACCTGAAATAGAGGTTACAGGGCAGGAACTGAGGGAGACAATGTGCAGGTGCCATACTGTAAATCCAAAGGCAGAGTGTGAGAGACAGAGTTGCAGTTGGTGTGGGGCAGGGAGTACTCACAAAGACCATTCCGCCACTGCAAACAGAAAACAAGCATTTGCAATGCAATAGGTCTCGCATTAGGAAAGTTTGAGCTATTGGTCTTGTAAATTTATTTGTTGGTTTTGAAAATAGCTAAATTAATAGCTTTGTCATTTACAATGCCAATAGTTATAACTTTCGCAAATGTGACACCTATAACATGGGGTTGCGCTGGGTGATGCTGTGGTGGTGCTGTGGTGGTGCTGTGGTGCTGTGGTGGTGCTGAGCGGTGCTGTGGTGGTGCTGGGTGGTGCTGTGGTGGTGCTGAGTGGTGCTGTGGTGGTGCTGAGTGATAATGTGGTGGTGCTGAGTGATAATGTGGTGGTGCTGATTGGTGCTGTGGTGGTGCTGAGTGGTGCTGTGGTGGTGCTGAGTGATAATGTGGTGGTGCTGAGTGATAATGTGGTGGTGCTGAGTGATGCTGGGGTAGCGCTGAGTGGTGCTGTGGTGGTGCCGAGTGATGCTGGGGTGGCGCTGAGTGATGCGGTGGTGGTGCTGAGTGGTGCTGTGGTGGTGATGAGTGATGCTGTGGTGGTGCTGAGTGGTGCTGTGTTGGTGCTGAGTGGTGCTGTGGTTGTGCTGAGTGATAATGTGGTGGTGCTGAGTGATAATGTGGTGGTTCTGAGTGATGCTGGGGTAGCGCTGAGTGATGCTGTGGTGGTGCTGAGTGATGCTGTGGTGGTGCTGATTGGTGCTGTGGTGGTGCTGAGTGATGCTGTGGTGGTGCTGAGTGATAATGTGGTGGTGCTGATTGGTGCTGTGGTGGTGCTGAGTGGTGCTGTGGTGGTGCTGAGTGATAATGTGGTGGTGCTGAGTGATAATGTGATGGTGCTGAGTGATGCTGTGGTGGCGCTGAGTGATGCTGTGGTGGCGCTGAGTGATGCTGGGGTGGCGCTGAGTGATGCTGGGGTGGCGCTGAGTGATGATGTTGTGATGCAGAGGGCAGAAAGGCACAACTAGAGTTGGAGCTATTGGCATTGTAAATGACAATGCCTTTTATTCATTTGTTTTGAAAACCTGCAAGTGGTGCATAAACACACACTTTGTACGTATAGTCCTTGCTTACAAGAAGCAAGGCTGTCAGTAAAAGACTGCCAGCTTTGCTTCTCATAAGCATGAGCTATAAGTACAAAGTGCTTGTTTACGCACAGCTTGCAGGTTTTCAAAACAAATGAATAAAAGGCATTGTCATTTACAATGCTAATAGCTCAAACTCTCGCAAATGCAAGACCTATAGCACTGCAAATGCTTGTTAGAGTTTGGGCTACTGGCATTGTAAATAGACAATGCATTTTACCCATGTGTTATGAGTGGATATACATGGAGTGAAAATGTGGGTTGGATTAGAATGGTTAGTTGTGGATTTGTGTAGTGGAATTATGACATGGTGTGGAGTGGAACTATGTGGGTAGTAATTATGTGGTAGAGTTTTGAAATGATGTGGAGTGGCACTGTCATGAAGTGTAATTATGTGGAATGGTTCTTTGTGGTGTGCGGATGAATTTTGTGGCATGATGTGGAATGGATGCATGTGGCATTGTCTAATTGTTTTGAATGATCTGGTTTGGTGTTGAATTATGTGGAATGGAATTATGTGGAGTTGAATTGTATGATGTGAAACTGGTGTTTAAATGGAATTATGCAGATTTGAATCATGTGGCATGGTCTGGAGTGTATCCAAGTGGATTGTTGCTATGCGACAGTGGTTTGTGAGGTGGGTACATGTATGTTATTGAGTACAGTGTTATTATGTACAGTTGAATTATGTTCCGCTGAGTGGTATTATGTGGAGTGTAATTATGTGATGGGGAATTGTGGTGTGTCACACTAAACATCCACGTATGCTACAGAGGAATTGGAATCTTTAGATCAATCTACAGAAAAAAAGGCAATCACCAACAATTCAGATTAAATAAAGATCTGGTTGGTCCCTAAAACAAACAGGCTAGCTGGCCCAGTTCATGGCTCGTGAGATACAGTGCATTTATTTGAAACTCCTAATCTTTAATAATAACAAATATTAAAGTAAACTAGGCAATTTCAATATTACTACAGAGAACGGGGAACATCTTTTGATTGTTCTTCATAATGGAATAAACCATTCCCACCATTGAGTATATATATATTCTTATGTTGTTAAGGAGCAGCTTTAACAGTAGCGAGCTGAACATTGGCTGTGTTCATGCATGCCACCCTGTTTATTATTCGAGGAGGCAAGAATATAATAGTACATAACTAATCACATCACAGGCAGTTACCAGGTCACTTAAACAATTTGTAACAAGCTTTAATAAGGAAAGAGTGTGCAGTGAGCTGGAGTAGGACGATCGATGCAGGCAGAGGGAAGGCCAGGAGAGTGCAATGAGGGAAGGAACTGAAGTGGGTGAGGTTCGACCAGAGGTTGCAGTAAAGGATTCAGTGAGTTGGGGAAAGTGTTGCAGTGAGTGCTGCAGTGGTTATGTGTCTTAGTTAGTGGTGGAGTGGGAGCTTGTTGCAGTGAGGATTGTAGTGAGTTCAGAAGTGTTTCAGTGACGTTTTAGTGAGTACTTGAGTGGAGTGTGTTGCAGTGAGAGGGGGGTGTTAGTGAGTGGTAGGGCATTGTAGCGAGGGTGTGGTGAATCCTGGAAGGTTAGTGAGTCGTGGTGAGGGTGTGACTGGGCAGACTTTAGCACGATTGGTTTCACTGGCGCCTTGTGCCCTCCGGTAATCTGCACTGCATGAACTTTTGGGGGAAACAGCTTTCACCCCCCTGCGTCAATAAAGATATTGCAGTTAGTAAATAGATCTGGAGCGGTCTCTCTATAACACTCAATCTTCACAGATTTAAGAAACAAAGCCAGGGACCATGATGTAGGCTCTCTCCCAAACACGCCTTGGTAACTCATCAAACAAGGTGTGTGAGACAGCATTCATTTGTGCCTGCTGCGGGCAATGTTTGAAGCCATATCAAGGAAATCAACAGAAAAAAATGTCCACCTGGCCATAAAACAGGCCCACACACCAGCCCATCAGGCACTGTCTGATTGCCCTCTAGCCCAGCTCGACCCTGCCTTCAGGTTAGAGATGCTGCACACGGGTCCCTGTGTCACCTGACTCTGAGGTGACATCAGACGTGCTTCTGTGAGGTGACCTGACTCCGTGGCTTGAGGTATTTGCTGGGTCCGGTAAATGCCTCCTATTCCGAGTTCCATCTCAGAAAAAGTGCAGAACATGCATAACTCGATGCCTGCTCGCCAAATGCCACTTGGACGAGCAATCACCAGGCTTTTTTTTACCCTAGTATGTTTTACGGAATATAACAACACTGGAGAGTTTTATCACACCCGATAATCAAACGCAGTAAACTCCGCATTACTTTTAGTTCCGATTTCACTTTCCACTCGTGATCAAGGCCATGGTGTTAAACAACCGTCATGGGAACACTTGTGCTGAGTCAGGCGTTATTCAGAGATCGCCCTTTAGCACCGCTGGAGTTATTCTTACAAGAAAAGCACTATTGATTTCAGGTCCCGGGAGTTATTGCGAGATTAAACTCAAAAACCCCGCTTCAAGGACCACAGCTACGGACACCCTAAGTGGCACTCCTTTGCGTCCCCCTTGTGGATATTGCAGGCAGTGTGTGTGGGGGGGGGCAGAGCTGGCTCTCATGCTGCATGATGGAGAGGGAGAGGGTTAGGCGGCCGCGTGAAAGGGAAATGAAGAGCTGAGGAGGGAGTTGGGGGGTAGGAGACGTACAAAAGGAAAGAAGAACCGGAAGACAGCAGAACACAAGTGACTGAGGAACAGGGAAAAAAAAGAAAAAATGAAGGCGATTTCCTGCTGCACGGCCAGCCACAGCCGTCCTCACACACAGCCCGTGCCAGCTCAGCTGTGCTTGTGCAGGGACGGGGACAGGGCGTGCAGGCTCCTGGATCTGGCGGGGGAGCAAGGAAGGAGATCGGGCAGAAAAGAGACAGAAAAGAGACTGAAACCAGTCCTGCGCTGCCATCAGCTCTTTGCCGGCCTGTGAGCAGTGGGAGGGCGGGGGCTGCCTGCGCATGCGCGCCACTCTTTAGTTTCGTTTCGTTTGGACGAGCGCGAGCCCGGAGAAGAGAAGTGCCGCATGAAGTCCCGGGTCCCAGGAAGGGGGCCCGGGTGAAGACCAGCGGGGAGACTGCAGGGCCCCCATGCCTATGGGGAGAGCTCCGCTTCTTGGTAGAGTGGCAGAGGAGCTCGAGTGCTCTGCGGGGCTCCCTTGGCAGATGGTGCGAGCCCGAGTCCGACTCCGGTGAGGTAAGAAGGGGGGGGGGCTGTGTGCCTGCATGTGTGTGCCTGCGTGTGCATGCGCGCACGTGTGTGTGCGTGTGTGTGTGCGCGCGTGCCTGTGCGTGCAGGGGATGGGGCCTGGCTGTGTGCGCGCCGTGTTTGCATGCAAGCCAAGCGAAAGCAGGGGCTGTGTGTGCGTCTGCGCAAGCGCGCTCGCTCCCGCGGTGAAAACTGACAATGGGAAAGCGCGTGGCACACTGCTGTCCACATTCCCAAATACGGGTCACAATAGTTGTCGAAGCTGACTGCAATAAATGCTTACGCATTGAATGCAGGTCGTGCTTTGACCTAAAAAACAGAGTTTACCAGGAAGTGATTAAGGAAGACGGAGAAGCAAGCAGAAGACCGCTAGTTACCATGTCTCCAAGGACCCTGTTGGGTGAGACCAGTGCAGAAGGACAACTGGATGCTCTTTCGTGATCGTGAGAACCCCAATATGTATCCCTCATACCTATTTAGCCACCTGTGCCTCTTATCCTCCGCACACGTTGCAACCACTCCGCCTATTATATCCCCTCCTCTACATCTCTTATAAACCATCGGCCTCTTTGTTACCACAACTTTAATGTGGACAGCTTGTAGACCACTTAGAGTAGCTTGGTGCTGCCATCAATGTTACTCACTGAAATTGTAGGGACTGTGAAAAATCCAAGCTCCGGAGTCAGTTTGTAATACATTTGTAATCTAATTTACTTGTTATGAATGTGCAGCCTCTCAGTCTCCTGAGGCTTGCCAGGTGCTGCAGCCACACTCCGACATCCTGTCGTGACTAGTAAATATCATAATTTATTAGCAGGATGAGGCAGCTGAGATCCGCGTGCTGGGAAGCCTCTCTCACATCCTGAATCTCAGCTGCTTCAGCCTGCTAATAAATTATGATTATTTCTAGTCATGACAGGCTGTCTCAGGTCCCATGTGGAGTGCCTGGATAAACTGTGTCACATTGACCAGTGCCCTTCCATTCCTGGTGCTTTGTAGCACTTTTAAGATCTTCTGAAAGATTCTTCTTGCTCAAATGGGTGTCATTTCTGATATTTTTATCTTTCCCTCGTCTTCATTGATTGGTTTTTTTCTCGCAATTGATTCGTTTTTGCTCACAAGAAAGTGTCACTGTATGAGTTGTTGTAGCCAGCAAATGCACGCAATGACAGATTGAAAAGATTTGGTGTTTTCAATCGTAACAGTCGCTTTCAGGTTAATTATCTATAAGTTAAAGCTCGAACAGAGGCATTAGAAAATATGGCCTTCACCATCCGCTGTCAAATGGATACAATGTTTCATACGTTGTGACTCAGTCGTGCTTCTCGAGCGACCATCAATCATTCTTCCCGGTCACCGTCTGCCTTACGGAACGCTGTCAGTTCGGCCGCATTCAATTATGCTAAAAAGGACTTCCTGTTCCTTATCTATAATCTGTGCAGCAATTTCAGCAATTGAGCAAAGAATGCTGGATCTTGTAGTGTTTTAATGGAACACCTTGACACTATCTCTTTCTTGGCAGCTCCTTATAGTTCTTTGCTACACCGTCTGCCACGGGGAGTGTGTTGGGGATAAAATGATAAGTGAAATGATTACGCCCTTGATAATTCAGACATTTCATTCAAGCCAGTTATGGCACTATTGAATTTAAGGATGAGGTAGGCTTCTTTTTGTAGTAAAGTTCTTTCTGGGTATCCATCTCTTGGCGACTGTTTAACCATCCAGAGCACTGTCCATTTGATATCATTTTCACTATGGTTGGCATGTATGAAATGGCTAACCATCGGAGCATTTGTCACTTTCACGCGGGTTCTGGATTGAGGTTGGACAATTCGTAATCGGATCTCTTGGTTTGTTTTGCTGATATATAGTTTACCACATGGGCAAGTAATCCCATAGTCGACATTCTTCGTTTTACAATATGAAAAGGACTTATGGATCCGTTTGATGGTGTTTCGCATGATACACAATTACCACACTTGGTGGCCCTCAATTCAGTCACAGCCCTGAGGAGAGTCCCTCAAAATAAATTGGGATTCGAAATGTGTTGGCATAATTTACCATCAGGGGAAGAGTTTGAATAGAAATATGTATAGCGCCTGAGATTTTTTTTTTACTTAAAGTGTATATCCTCTGTTGCTTGAAATGTCTTTACCCCCGTGGTTGGTAATCCTTGTTTGTTTTTCCGAAACTGTTGTTGTGGGTTATTTATTGTTATTTGTTTTTGACTGGAATTATTTTTCAAATTATTGTTATACGTTATTTGGTGTTTCAACTTTGTCTAGATGTTATGCAATTGTGAAGTGTATTGATATCTGTCTTGTGAATTTATAAAATGATGATTAATGAGCTAAATGAATAATTAAATTATGTAGATCATCATACTTGTGAGTTTGGTCTTAGTCTGCTTAAATAGTTGGCAGCCTAAAAAATAGTTAGATAGATGTTTTTGATTACTTAGTATTTTCTAAAAGAGGCATTTTTAAAAAAGTAATGTTAAATCCAAATTTACATTTAAAGAGGATTTATCATTACCATTTCAAAGATATGAACCACGATGCAGCTTCTCCTTACTGATCAAGAGATACAGCTTAAATGTGTTTTAAGGAATTCCCAATGCTAGCCTATGAAAGGAGTAGGCCTCCCAGTAGTGAAAAAAGAATGTTGGTGTTTGTCACTTCTAGAACATGCAAAACCTACCATTACATGTTCTTCCTTTTATGTACACCGCCCCCTACCCTTAAGGCTATCTAGGTACTATGTTAGAAGTGACTTATTTGTATTAAAAGATGAGTTTGAGGCTTGGCAAGTGGTTTTAAATGCCAAGTCAAAGTGGCAGTCAATTGCACACACAGGCCTTGCAATGGCAAGGCCTGTGTCAGGTTTGAAAGGCTACTTGGGTGGGTTGCACAATCAGTGCTGCAGGCCCACTTGTAGCATTTGGGTTAAAGGTTCTGGGTATATGGTATACCACTTTACAAGGGAATTACAAGTGAACTAAACATGTCAAATGGGCATACACCATTGTCACCATGCTTAGGGGAGAAGCACATGCACTTTAGCACTGGTCAGCAGTGGTAAAGTGCTCAGAGTCCCGAAGCCTAAGGCTGGGTCTAAACTGGGGGGCATGGCTTGCAAAAAAACGATGGATTTAACCCATATCTCTGACTGGGGGCAAGTGTTTGAAAAGTTTCAGCACTCTGACCATCATCTTGTTGTGTTTGCTATGTTCGCCTTAAGTGGTCAAGGGTATGCCCAGACGTGGGTCCCTTGCTCGCTATGCAACTGGATTCAAACTGGGATGGCATGGTGAGCCCAAAAAACAATGGATTTAACCTAGCTCTCTTAACTGTGGTTGAGTGTTTGAAAAATGTCATCACTCTGTCCATCATCTTGTTGTGTTTGCTATGCTTGCCCTAAGTGGTCAAGGGAATGCCCAGAGGTGGGGTCCCTTGCTCGCTGTGCCACTATATATTCCAACTGGCCTGACTGATGAGGAGTGACACCCTGAAACCGGTCCCAAGATGCCTATTTCCAGTCCAGGGAGGATCTGGCCTGGCAGTTCGGGCTGGACTATTCCCATGTTCCCATGGGGAACAGGGTCAAGATGTTTTTGCATATGGCTGGGTCCAAACTGTGGTGGCATTGTGAGCAAAAGAACAATGGATGTAACCCAGATCTCTTGACTGGGGATGAGTGTTTAAAGGTTTCAGCACTCTATCCATCATCTTGTGTTTGCTATGGTTGCCCAAAATGGCCACGGGTATGCCCAGACCGGAATCCCATGCTCGCTGTGCCACAGGATTCAAGCTAGACTGATTGATGAGGTGGTGATACCCCGAAACATGTCCCAGGATTCTTGTTTCCCATCCAGGGAGGACCTGGCTTTGCAATTCTGGCTGGACAGTTCCCTTGGCTGATGAGGGGTGATATCCTGAAACCAGTCCCAGGATTCTTGTTTCCGGTCCTGGGACGACCTGGCTTGGCAGGGTGCAGGGTCAAAACTCATTTGCATATGGCTGGGCCCGAACTGGAGTGACATGGTGAACAAAAGAACAATGGATGTAACCCAGATTTCTTGACTGGGGGTGAGTGTTTGAAACGTTTCAGCACTCCGTCCATGATCTTGTTGTATTTGCTTGTTTCCTAAGGCCAACAAAAAGATACAGCAAAAAGAGGAGGTAGGCAGGCAAAAAGTTTTGGGGAAGAGCACCCTAAGGATGACAGGTCTAACACAAACGTCACTATGCCAGTCCATGCCATGCAAGGCCTTCAGCCAGGCTCTGTGCCAAGCTACCCCACTCCCCCAGGGAAACCACTCACTGCGGTGGACAGTATTTGGCTGTGCGCATCTTAGAGTTGGCTGCAGGGCTTCTCCTGTGACCAGACCCTCCCCAGCATGCAGCGACCCCCCCACCATGCAGCGTGGGGTTGGCCGCGGGGTCACCCGTCTGTATGCAACCAAGCTACCACAGACATTTCCCTCTCCACTTTTTACATTTATTTCAATTACACTGGACTCTTGTGGGAGTCGGTGGTCGCGCAGGAGCAAGGGAGTCTTGCTGGCTCTCATGAGAACCCAGTGTGATCGCATCAGCCCCCAAAAAATGTAGTCCTCTGGGACCCCTTCACAAGGTCTAAGGGGTCAGGGTACTGCAAACTCGTCCCCTTATAACTTTTCTTTAAGTTTTAGGAATGGGGACTTGGTCTCCGTGTTTTTAAAAGGCAGCCGCAGAATTTCTCCCATGGGGAAAAAGCCCCCCTCAGCCAATCAGATCACACTAATGTTTGACGATGCCAGCCCACAGGACTCTCGCGAGAGTCCCTTGAATTCAAATGTCCAGATATACATACACTTTTAACCTTAATTTCTCAGAAACTATTGAATATAATTACACCAAATCACAAAGAGCATACTTTCTGGGTAAAAATCTATCTGCCTGCCAAATTTGGTGTCATTCCGTTGAGCCATTTGGATTGTAGTGCTGTTCAAAATTCTCTATTGAACTTGATTTGAGAAATTGTGTTTTGGGCCTCCCCTTTTTTCTCGTCTGCTGCTCGACGGATCACCCAAAAACCTTCAAAGAAGTAGCTGTGTTGGAATAACTTTTTTTAGAAAGCTACATGAAGATTCATCAGACGGCGCCAATGTTGTTAGTAAACCAAATAACGCTCTTCCTATGGTAACTAGGTCCTAACTATAACTAAGCAGTGGTCACTGTGATACACATATACACACACGCACACTCACACGTAATATTAATCATTATTTAAAATTCAACCAAAATATTCATTTGTTTCATAAAATTTTATTTATGACATTAATTACAAACAAAAACAAAAGAAATGATAAAACATCATAATATAAACACTATACATTCTTTTTTTATATCTTAAAATAAAACATACAAAATGATTTGGAAATGCAAATTATTATTACTAAAATAATTACATTTATGTCTCAAAAAATAGTTTAAAAAAATGATTGAACAATATAAATTATTTCCTACTCTATTCCTCTGCAAATCCGACATTCCACTCCTGCAATTATTATAAAGTTTGAGCACACATTATAAACAGTCGAACAAAATGTTAAAACAAGAACAACACATAATAAATTCACATAAAACAATGATATTTTTAACAATATTACAAATATTTCAAAGTACAATATTTGTCCCTGCGATATTTTATCCCATAATATTCTTCACATCACAATATTTTCAATATATTTTTTTCCCAGGATATTTTTCAATCAATGGTATAGGGGATCACCTATTTCTTTATTGTTTTAGCCTTGCACAAGAGGAGAACAGTCCAAATATGGGGGTCCAACACATTTTGCCTAAATGTTCACTAGGAATCCATGTCCTCAAAATACCTAATGTATATTTGTAATGTCAATAAAGAACATTAGGGTATTTTATCAGAAAACAGTATGCTCTTCTGCTACTAATATGAATGATTGTCAAGGTAATGTCCGGAGATAGACGTCAAATCCCGGAGATAACAGACATTGGCATGAACCATTCTTTAGGAACATTTGCAACAGTGTTCAAGGCTCTTTATTTATTCTTTTTTTAATCTTTAACCTTCTGAAAGTTGTTAGAGTGGATTCATGAAATTGGAGCAATATCTCCTCCTCCGACAGCTGCATTTGGATACCAACATACACCTCTTCTTAGCACAGAGACCCAGGTGGGATATTGACCTTTGCCTCTGTAAAAAGGGGGTGCTTCTTAGTTGAATATTTAGGTACAGGAGAATGCGCAAATCCTACAAAGAGGGTCAACTTGTAATGTGGAGCTGAGTTATATCTTTGACAGTAGACATGACACTCATTTCATCACCCATGAGTTAATGGAGCTAAAACAATGCAGACACAATCATTTCTCCTACCTGGTACTTTTCAAGTGTTTTTTGCTCAAAAGTTAAAAGGACCGTAGTCTTTTACAACAGGGAAGCAGAAGACCTCAAACATTCTCTATTCCAGGGCTAGTTACCTGAAACAAACGGAAGACGATCTGAGCTGCATGATTTCCCTGCCTAAATGCTCACACTGGTGTGTTAGTAAACAATTTTTATGACCTAACTGTAGGCTTACCGGTTCGCGGCTGATGGCTCAAGTGATACTGTATCCAGTGAAGTAGCAAAGTAGCTTACTCTGATCTTGGTACCTAAAATAGACCCTCAAAAAGCTGCTCTTTGTCTGCAAAACAGAGACTGTGTGTGATGAACACTGGCAAAGGGCAGCACTGATAATAAACCTGATGTATCTGTGAAAGGAAGAGTGATAAGTTGAACATTGGAAGGGACTCTGAGGTGCTTCAATGAGTTTGCACTGCCAAGAGTGAGTTGAGTGAGGAAAAAGGTGGAGCGTGGAACCAGCAGCAGATTCGAGGGATCAAAGGATCCGCAACAGGTGCCCCTGACCCTTTAAGGCAGCAGGCATGATGAATTCTCCAGTATCAAGCACCCTCCTGGAGTAAATCTAAGAAAACCATGTTGCAACTCAATACAGTCGTGAAAGCAGCATGTGGCTACAGCAGCATAGAAGTCAGTGCAGCAGAAGTCATGCACAATGTGAAAGTGAGTGTCTCAGAAGAGAACTAAGTAGATGACATTGTCCGGGGAAACCGATCATTGGAACATGCTCTAAAAATGGATCATCACTAGTATAAAGTCAAAGTATTATCCTTGGGTGGAAGAAAGATTCACAGGGTGACTCAGGCACGGGATTATTATACCTCATGTTCTAAACCCAACTGCATCAAGAGTGGTCCTTCTCAGGGTCATGCCTGGCCGCGGCCAGGGCGACTGACGCTGGAATCTGGGGACCACGGTTCGATCCCCGGCTCCGGCGGCAGGTTAGCCCAGCACCATGTGACTCTGGGCAATAGCTCGCTTAATCTTCCCAACGGCCCCCAGCGCCTAGAGACCCTTACGGGTGATTGTGCGCTTTACAAATGTGGACTTTACTTTCTTTCCTTCTGGACTCCGAAAATCTATTTGGGTGTGATAGAGCATGGACGTTATCTTTTGTCTATCTCTACAAATTCACCATGGAAAAATGAATAGTGATATATATTTTGGAACACAACAAAATGTGTGCTAGGTTACCATGTTTAAGAAAACACACAAATGAAATTTGATTTAGATACTGTGCATTGTGAAAGCATGCAAAATGTTAGATGTAGGATTGTGATGACATTTAACTGTAAACCAACTAATGTAAAGTTTAACAAATGTATTGATATGTTTTTCTTTAGTAATAAATTAACATAATAAACAAACTGTAACATAGACAACACTATGAAAAGAATAAAACTGTTATGGAAATGGTCGTTACTATTAGAACGTGTAATGTGAGCACTGACATTGAAGAGATAATAGTTGCTATAATAACTTGTGCTATGTAGAAGTTTATTTTAAATGTGTGTTTGAATCTCAAATGATGTATAAACCCATAACGTGAAAGAGAATTGCAAATTAGTATGCAAAACAATAATGAAGTTTTAAAATGTTTTATTAGGAGTACTTTATACTTACATGATGTGAATGTGAATTATTCATTTTCCTAATTGAAAGACTAATGTATGGTTACCAATAATGTGAAATTCATATTTTAGCATAAATGAATCGTGCACAAGCTGTGTTTCATGTGTTTCATGAAGGCCTCAAAACTTGCTTTTCCTTTCCCAGTATGAACTTAGGAACTGAATAGTCTAAAGCCTAAGGGAACCTTTTGTAAAGTTTCTACCTGTGTTCTAACACTCAATGATTACTTTCACGTTTGTAGCCCACTCGACTGGACTTGCAGCTAAATTGTTACTTCCTCAAGCACATGCTTGGGAAAGAACTGACAAAGGATGAGAACATGGACTCGCCTACTTCCTAAAGGATCACAATCAATCGTATGACTAAAAGTACAGTGGTATTAAGGAAATGCAAGGTAATGAATTACTTAATTCTTCTGGAGTTGTATACTTTTTACCTAGTACATCATCTCATCCTACTGAGACTGACCAATGGGACAGAGTGGTCCGAAAAATTGGTGGTCAAGGGGTGTAAACCAGCAATCAATGGAGTATAATTGCTCAAAGTACAATCAGGGGTGGATTCTATCTTGTCCACCTTCTCAGCCCACCTTGCAAAACATACACTGATGATTTTGACTACCAGAAACAAGAGCGAACTGTGACGAATTTCTGCATTTGCTGCCGGCTGGTATGCTTGCGTAGAGGATCTTTCCGGCTGAAAGGTTTCAGACAACAGCTGTGACATTGACGCTGCAGTATGGGCAGGGGCAGACAATCCTATCCATTGAACTTGAACTGGTCATTTGGCGTTTACTGAACTTTCATCTATTGGGTTTGTCTGAGGGATATTTGCTTTTAAAGACTTACTTCTTCTGATACAATCTTCCTCGGCTGAGGAAGATAACTCCTTTCAAATTGAAATTCATAGTTTTGTTAATGCCTATTAAAACCTATCAAATTATAACTTAGATTGGTATGCAAATTATTTTACATTTACATTTTAATTGTGGTCAGTTTATCTGGCTTGAGATTACTGACCTTAAAGATAGATTTAAACTGAGAAAAATCCTTTCTTTAAAGAATAAATGCTAACAATTATCTTATACCAGGTCCTTATATAATAATTGCTCATCCCCTAAGTATTCTTGTCCCTTTTAGCACAGAACAAGATCCTTCGGAGGACCTATGGTGTTTAGTGTGGTAGCTGAGGTTATTCTGAGATAAATACATTGATCATTTGAATTAATAATCCCTGAGGCCCAATACATTGACGCTACAACAGGTGTCCATTCTACTCCTTATATATATCCTACCCTGCACTCCCTTCCCTTGCACATATCTCTAATAAGTGTCCACTGCCTCAGTTACTTAAAAATTCACTAAATAAACCCATCCACCCATGAAAAACCCTGTTTTGCATTTACTATACTTACACATATACCTCCCAGATGTCATTGTGAACTGCTTTTTCAAGTTTCATATTTTGTTTAATAATTTCCTTCTATGTGAAACGCTCTGCTACCCTGAAAGGTTCTGGTTTGCACTATATAAAACTGTAAATGTGTTGATTTATTTATGCATTTACATTTGTTCATATAGCACCCTGCACCAAACTATATTAGAGTGCTTTACATATTGGTGCGCCTTACTTTGTGCAAATTGTGCTGCAAATTCAGGCCCAAGAAGACCCCTTTGATGAATCTTTATTTCCAACTTAGGCTTTATCATCAGGTTTTATCATCAGAATCCAATACATTTCAGTAATGTGAAGCACATTAGGGTCCACAGGGAAGAAAGAGAGTGGGTAAGTGTCAAACCCTAAAGATTTATTAAAGGATAAGCAAAGTTACAAATCCAAATCATCAAATTAGCTATTAAACAGTACATGAATTCATTAGTGAATGTATAGTTGAAAGCAGGCTTCTCTAACCAGTAGCTCATGAGCTACTTGTAGCTATCCAGCTACCTGTAAGGAGCTCTCCTATGTGCAGCCCAGCCTACTAAATTAGAAGGGCTTTCTTGCTGAAACCAATATATGGATAACAAACTTGAAAATCGTGTTTTCAAGACAAAAAATTGTGTCTTTTCAGGACTTCCGGGCTGCTGTTTGGAGGAAAACTGTTGACTTTCCATTGAATTGGGAAACAATAAACATTGCTATTTCAGCTCCAAGATACCTGTCGGGGTGGATGAGTTCTTTACAAATACACATATGTTATGTTGTATTTAAAGCTGATCTTTCATGTGGAGATGCAGAGACTTATTACAAACTTGGTACACTACAGCTATTGCTGTTTTGAATTACCCATGCAGAGGCATTCCAAATGGATAAAGCCTTTTTAGGTTTTGCCTGCACATTGCATGCACTGTACTCTGGGCTGGCTTTAGGCGTTGTTTTCTGTAACCCACCGGCCCGCCCTACTCCTGCAACACATTCTTTGTTCCCCAACCTCCTCCCTCTTTTTACTTTCCACCCGCAACCCCCTGCTGTTTTAAGACATACTGAACAGCAGTGCAGGCTTGCTTAATAAACATAAACAATGAGCTATGGTGCACTCAGCGCGGGCCATGCCGTAGCACTGTGTGTTTATTTACTTTAAGCCGTGTTGCACAGAAGCTCGTACTGCTTAGCAACATCTTTAAAAAACATTGACAATGCCAATAGTTCTCTCATTAGCAAAACCCATTTAGCTTTGCCAATGCTTGTTTACATTGCTGCTGTTGAACCTGCATGATGCACGTGGGAGATCACTTCTGATAATATTGCATGCTTGGCCACTAATGTAATCTTGTATGATATGGTCACTAGTACAACACACTGATATTAGTAGCTCACGATAATTTTCACTGAACATACGTAGCTCCAGAAGTCATAGCCAAAAAAGATTATTTTAAAGTTGTCTCAAAATGAAAGTTAAGTAAAATTACTTCTTCCATAAAGAGAGCAACCTACTCTTCTAAGCTAGGCAAAGGGTCTGCTGATAAGTCGTGAAAGCGGGGTTCTGAATTCTCATCTACATTGTATAAGCTTAAATCACACAGTGTTAGCATTTGATACATCTACACCATGGTTCCCATATAATGAATGAATCAGGTTACGGGACAAGTAGATAATTAAGGCCATTATTTTCTCAAGCGTTAGAAGATTCCAAATGTATCAGGTTAAAAACACATTTCACATGAGAACTGAAACCAAGGGAACATCTAAATGGTACATGAAGGGGGAGATTTACTAAGATTTTATGCCATGTTTGCAACATAAAAGTGACGCAAATCGGCACAAAATAATTTTTTCCAATTTACTTTCCACCGCCAAACTTGTTTAGCGCTGGAAATAACGTGAAAGTAACAGAAAGCAGCGCATAGCTCTGCTTTGCATTACTTAGCGCCAAGGGGGCGTACCATGGGTGGAGCATGGGCGGTCCCATGATACCACGCAAAGTTTCTGATGCTAAACCTTTTTTGCTGAATAAAGTAGAGTTTAGCGTCAGGAAACTGCGCCCTTTTGAAGTATGCGCAACGAAGGAGAAATGCTTTCACCTAAAATGAAAGCATTTCTCCTTGCTTTTCTGACTTTGCACGTGAGACGCACTTTACAGCACACATACAAAGATGGAAAAGGGTTAAAGTCAGTTTATGCATAGTATTGTGTACTGGAAGGGAACACTTCCAGTAGAAAACCAATGCTTGACTCACAGAGGCACCCTTGCACTATGACGCACAGGTGTCTCTGTGGTGCAAGGCAGCTGATTTCAGCACCGGCACTAGGGAAAGGGGAGGAGAGTGCCATATTTCTGTAACTATGGCTCTCTCGTCCTCTCTCCTTTTCATGCACCGCAGCATTTGCAGCTGCTGCATTGCACTGCATGAGTAAGTGGTAAATTTGGCTCGAAAAGTCAGCTTAAAGAAAGACACGTTAAGGGAAGCAAGATGGCAACCAGACTTTAGCCATTTTAAAATACATTAACTATAGTCAGTCTAAATGTGACTAATGCACAATCAATATATTTGTGTGTCACATTCATTCGGTATGAATGCAAAACACTTAATTTGAAAAATATCTTCATTGGTATAACAATTGATACATAGGACATCAATTCTGTAAGAAAACTACATAAAAAAGGAAGTAAAGAAACAAGGACATAGATTTTAAGGAAATAACAGAGAAAGGAGGTGGTGTGGTAAGGTAGATCATAGTCAGAAGGGAAAGAAGGAACAAATGGGTTAGAGAATGTAAATTGCAACATTGTGTGGAAAACAAAAAGGTAAAAAAAAAACCACAGGGGGATATGTACAAGGAAGAAGCAGAGAGAGGCGTTTGACGGCATGGCTTAACGCCTCTCTCCGCCACTTCTGAAACGCAAGGCAGCACCATATTTACATGAAAGTGGTGCATCCTTGCGTTTCCCCTTGCGATGGCGCTAAGTTGCTAAACTTAGCGCCAATGCAGGTACCCTTGTACCATAGTGCAAGGGTGTCTGCGTGCAGAGGACGATTGTTTATATGTAGGAAGGTGTTCCTTTCTGCACATAAACAATCCTAAAATGTCATTCTTTCCCTGTCCTGTGTGCTGTCTCAAGCAGCACACATAAAAGCCACAAATAGCATTTTTTTTAAAGAATTGTTAATGTACAGGAAGGGGGACCTTCCTACACATAAACATGGCATTTTGCTTTTTCCATGTGTGCTGCCCAAGGCAGCACACATGGAAAAAGCAAAAACAAGGAGAAATAATGTATTTCTCCTCATTTCGCCAAATTAAGACCAGGTTTTACCTGTTTTCAATTTTGCCGATGTCTCCTATGTACGCCACCCTTATACATAGGGGGCAACGGCCACCGCAACACCCACTGCCCACCCTTTTCACACTAACCATAGCGTGAAAGGGTGCCTGATTTACACGGCAGCGTAAGCCTTGTAAATAAGGTGCAGCCCCAATTGCCACCACAACGTCGGTAAAAGTGATGTTGTGGTGGCGATAGGGGCTTGTACATATGCCCCTCAGTGTCAAGCACTAGCCTAGACAGTGTCACTTGTAAACAAACCATATTAATGGCGAGGGTCAGTATCATGGCCTCTGTCGCCAAGAAAGGCCTTAAAAAGTTGAGTATTTAGGACATTTCTGAATGAAAGAATGTTTGGGGCTAATCTAAGATGGCGGGGGGAGGAGTGGGGTGTGAGTTCCAATGCCAGTACCAGAGCCATAAAGCGATTTAGAGCTTGAAAAGGTCTACATTTTGGAATTTCCGATCCAAGTGACTCCTACAGTTGGAAAGCCCTGGGCTGCCAGAAATATTCAATCGATTGGCTAGAGAGCTCAGTCTGCCAGGGTGGAAGGCACATTAATAAAAACTCAACATTTGAAAATGGTGTACAGGTAATGAAAACAGCGTTGAAAACCCCAAAGGGGCCAAAGACACAAGTCAGGTCGCCAAGAAAAATTCAGGCTCACTCACTGATGTGCTAAATACCTTACAAGACTCTTCCACGGCTCTGGTCCTAGAAATAGAACTGTTGCAATTGATAAATGTGACAAGATGTGACATTCTCAAGTTTGCAATTAGAGGAAAGAATGATGAAAATAACTTTGAGGTCATGGCATATCCAGTGCTTAATTTGAGCTGGCGGTTGCAGGGGTGCTCTCTCCTCCCCCCAGTACTCATTTTTGGCGGCTGGCTCTTATTTTTCCTCACAAGGCTTTGATCCAGTGCCAGAGAGAAAAAACACAAAAGAGGCATGGAAAGACAGAAAACAGTGAAAAGGGAGAAAGCAGGGATGAAAAAGAACTCCAAGAGTGAGTTAAAGAAACAAGAACATAGGGTAGTAGAAAAAAGAGGCATGAGGAGGGATCAACACTAGGCAGCCTCATTTTTTGGAAACCTCAACCTTCAGTAGTGACACCTGCGGGCTCTGAGCGAAACTTTAGGGTCCGACACTTACTCTTTTACAAATTAAACACTGGGACTATCTACATGTCAGAGGCAAAATGTAAGTGTTTCCTCATAAATTATTATTGAAAAGTGTTGTATAAATTCAGGTCAGGGAGTGGAGTCTTTTATTTACCATCTGTTTAGTATGCAAATCTTTTGGCCTCTGCATTGCATATGGTATAAGATTGATAAAGAATATTGTGCTTTTAAAGTAATACGTCTATTTCCTTGTTTTAAGCAGTGATTAGTGATTCATGCTAGAAGTAAACCATAGATAAAGATTCACAGGAAAGTACACACTACGGGGCATATTTACAAAACAATGTTGGAGCATAGTGTTACGCCAAATCTGGCAACGCCGCGCTTTGACATTCTTAAAACGCAGAGATGCGCCGTATCCACAAGAAAACGGCACCTCCTGTGTTTCTCCTAGATCTAGCCAAAAAAAGCTGCCTAGCGCAGGCACAGGCACAGGCACCCTGCCACCACGTGGCAAGGATGCCTGCGCTACAGGGGCGATTTTTTATGTGAAGGGACACCTTCCTGCACATAAACAATCAATAATGGTAATTTGCTCTTTCTATGTGTGCTGCAGAATGCGGCATACATAGAAAGAGCAAAAAACGAGGAGAAATTAATATTTATCCATGTATTGCCATTCTAAGACCAGGTATTCCCTGGCTTTAGTTTTTGGTGCTGTAAAACTGGAGCAGCATCAAAAAGCAATGGGTGTTGCGGTGGAACGCCCACTGCAAAACCCATTGCCCACCCCTTTGCCATAGAGAACTGCGGCTGGAAGGGTCATATTTACAAGGTGGCGTTAAGCCAAATTAAGTGGCTTAGCGCCACCTTGTAAATATAAGGAATGCTGCTATGCCACCGGAGCGTCATAAAAAGTTATGCTGTGGTGGCGATAGGGGCTTGTAAATATGCCTCTACGTTTCATAGTCACCTGAAGAAGTGAAGTCTTTTTCAAGTGTTCACTTTGAGGCGACCTGTGCAAATGACACCAGGACACAGGAGCAGCTGTTCTGGTCTTCTTTCAGCCACAAAAATATGCCTTTGAAGCCGGACAGCAAAGAGCTGTCCTTGTAGGATGGACTGGGGGACTCCTGCACTTTCACTTGCCAAAGGTTATGGGGCCCAGAAGAATAGCTTAGTGGCCAGGGCAAGACAGGACTGGTGGGCGAACAATAAATACTACTCACCTATCTGGCTAAGTCAGGGGACCAGAGTAGACCAAACAGCAGTCCCCCCCCCCACACACACACACCTTTAGTACCCCCAAAAAATGCTTCGGGCCTTGAGTAATATATAGAGGGCCACAGAACAGGGGGCCCGCTAACCCAGTCAAAGGAAAGGAAAATAAAATGCCCTCACGTAAAGAGGAGCCAAATAACCCAACCACCCAATCGTCAAATCTGTGAGAGAAAGTTCAGTGAGATCTTCGTTCTTGGGCATCTATCATCAGCGAATCATAATGCTGCTTTGACAACAATCATCAAATCAGAATACTTGTTTTATACTTTAAAATGTTCCGACGTTTGGGAATGTGTAATGTTTAGATGCACAACAGAACGAGTGACAATATTTAGCTGGTATAGATTAAATTAATTTACAATAAAACAAATACAGAATATAAAATAAAGTTTCAATCCAATAATAATTAATCACATACAAAATCAATAAGCAGGTAAATAAACGCCTAAACGTATTATGGTCGGCACTTTGATTCCAAAATGTAGAACTAGTTAATGAAAGCCACACAAAACGGTGATTTGATTGACCTACAACAATTTTAAAATTGGTTTAACAAAATTAACAACACTGCCGATGGTTTTAAGCTCAAACGCGTGGCACATAAAGCCACCATGTCTTACTTGTTGGGGTGAATTCGTTCTAAACTGCTTTGAATTGTAAACCTCCTATATATAGCAGACGATAACCTAAAAAGTGATGCTTAACTGTTGCTGTTGGTAGACGGTAAATGAGCCCGTCTTCCGGCGATATAGGGGTTCTGCAGATTACTGTTACATTTAGTGTTGAGTTTATGTAGTAGATTGCATTAATAGGAGGCTTGTGTAATTAAAGTGCAATGTACAATACAGTTTATGCGTCAAACAATATCCTGAAAGAGGGCTTCCCAAGGGGCTAGTTGATACCTAACTTTAACAGATAATGGGGAATATTATCAAGACAGGCGATAAAATTATCGCCGCTTTAGCGGCAGAAAACTGCCGCTAAAACGGCGATAATGGGCTTTATAATATGCTCTATGGAATTCCAATTGAAGCCCATGTTAGATGTGAAGGACATCTAACACCGGCATCAATTGGAATTCCATAGAGCATATTATCAAGCCCATTATCGCTGTTTTAGCGGCAGTTTTTCGCCGCTTAATCGGCTATAATTGTATCGCCTGTCTTGATCATATGCCCCAATGTGTTTGAAAAACCGGCGTTTATTTGAAGTTAGCACATACTATCTTGTGTGAATCGGGGTACTTTCCTACGGCTGATTTAGGTGGCTAAAATGGCCTACTCTGATGTCTCTGTGAGAAGTGAAAAACACTGTTTTGGGACGCCGAATCACTTATAACTGTGCCACCCCTAAATAAACATTTTGTGGTGTCTTTTTCCAATGCTTGCTGTGCATTGGTGGAGGGGTGCGCGCGGCTAAAGTTCTTAACAATGCAAAAACTGATGTTCCCATGGAATATTGTATCTACCTTAGGTACAGAGGCACGAGTGTTGCATACACTGTTTGGGGAGCTCTTTCATGTTTGCTGCACTCTGCTGATGGTTCTGCTGACAGGAAGTAAGCGAAGACCCCGAGTCTAGATGAAAAGAAGCCCAAGTGAGTGTTTCAGCAACCTTGAATTGTTCTCATTGGACTTTGAGCCACCGTTCCTTTAAAAAAAAAAAAACCTTCCTTTTATTCATACTCACAGACCCCGAACTGCAACCGTGCAAGCAAGCCTTAAAGCGGAAGTGAAATCAGGAAGGACTAACACAGATGCCACATTTTGACACTTTAGTCATAAAAAAAAATTCTGCGGAAAATGAATAAGGAACTCAATTTTGCTGCCATAACAACTCAGCACTTAAAATGTAGAATCAGGGAATATATTTAGTGGCTGTGATTGCATATCAGCCCCCCTACCATGTGACGGGAACCCTCTCTGAGAGTTTACTAAAGACAGGTCACCAGTGCACCCACATAGCTGTTTGCTCATCCAGACTTGCAGGATTATCACGAGTTAGGTTTTATCTATTTATACATTCATTTATTGAGATATCTGTCATGAAGACCACGCCATGTTCATGTCAGAGATCTTTGCATTCGTATAGAGGACGATATAGAAATGCATCATTAGAATAATGATATAGATTTACACAAAGCTCAATATAGTATAAATAACAAATATCACAGGGGCAATGTTAAATAGTGGATATATATATATATATATATATATATATATAGTTGAACATATAGTTGAAAGTGAGTGAGATGTAGTTAAAAACCATAAAATGAGGGGTCAACTCAGGAAGCAGGTATGTATATACAGGAAATCGAGGTAGGGGGGAATTTGGCCGCTGGATAGTTCTTTCATTCCTTTCTTTAAACACTGTATATTTGGTCCCCACGGCTCTATCACATTACAATTAATTTAAGGCTATGTAATTCATTTTGTAAGTTTGTCAAGAGAAGTACTTATGAGAAAGCATGGCTGGCTTGGGCTGCTGTACCATGTCCCAGAAATGGGAGGCTGTTATGACCACTTCTGTTTTTTTTTGGGGAGTGGTGTCTCTCAATTCTTCTCTGCAGGCATTGGGCAGTTTGTTGCATTACAGGAGCATCAAGCCACCAGGATACTGCGATGTGCTGCCTGGTGACCGTCTTTCATGCATGTCTTGGGTCTTGGGCACAGTGCTAGGACAGGAAAACTTGGAATCAATGGGAACTGACAGCATGTTCCATCTCTTTTTTTGGTTTTAACGGTAGTGAGAATTAAATATGTCTGGCTACAGAAAGCATTCGATGCCTGAAAGGCTTCAGGATAGATTTACTGCAATCTTGCACCCGGCTTTCGTCACAAAAGTGACACAAAATGGTGCAAAATGTTCATTTTGAATTTACTTTCCAGCACAAAACATGTCTTGCACTGTAAAATTGCGTGAAAGAAACACAAATCAGCAACTTGCTCTTCTTTGCTTTAATATGCATCAGGGTGTTATTCCATGGGCATTATCATGCAACCACTCATGGGTTTTGACACAAAGCCCTATCTACTAACAACAGTAGACAAGGTTTTGCACCTCAAAAACTTAATTTTTGAGATTGATGTTATCTTGGAGAAATTCTTTTATTTCTCTCAACTTTTCTGACTTTACATGTGTGCTGTACATTCCATATCCGAAGTGGGAAACGTTTTAAAGTATGTCTAGACATATTATTTTGTGGTAGAAATGTACCATACCAGTGCAAAACCTATGCTAGACATGACACAGACACCTTTACACCATGGTGCAAAGGTGTTTGCATGGCGCTAGACAGCGAGATTGTGTGCCACAGATAGGACAGCAGTGCCATAGCTTAATATATATGGCGCTTTCCTGCTCTCTGCCTCTCACGCAATGCAGCAACTTTGGAAACTGCACTGTGTTGCATGAGTTTTTAGTAAATCTACTCCGTCGTTTCATCAATTGATCAAAAAAGTATAATAGGTAACCGAGAGAAAGAGGACTATTGGTAAGCACCCTTCAACTGCAGGTTTTTTATTTGTTTTTCATTGTTTGCACTTGTTTGGATGGACTGTTCCTCGAGACCAAGGTAGTTTGTGGAAAGTTAAAGTATCCCATTTGTGTTCCCAGTAACTCTTGGTGATGAGGCATCAGGTAGTCCTTGTGATAGACTGCAGATGCAACATGCAGAGACAGTGGGGGATATTCACAAGGAAGTGGCGGAGAGAGGTGTTAGCCTTCTTGGCTTAACGCTTCTCTCGGCCACTTCGGAAAAGCATGGCTGCACCATTCACAAGGACGTGATGCACCCTTGTTTTTCCCCCTGCGAAGGCGCTAAGTTTCACAACTTAGAGCCAACACAGGCACACTTGCACCAGAGTGCAAGGGTGTCTGCAAGCAGGGAGGTTTTTTTATGTACAGGAAGTTGTCTCTTTCTCCACCTAAACAAACCGAAAATGCCAGTTTGTAACTTACATGCCTGCTGCTTCATACAGCACACATGTAAGTTACAAAACGGCATTTAAAAAAATGGTTTTTTCATGTACAGAAAGGGACACCTTCCTGTACATAAACAAACCATAGCATTTCGCATTTTCCATGCGTGCTGCACAAGGCAGCAAACATGGAAAATGCTAAAACAAGGAGAAATAAAGCATTTCTCCTCGTAACGCCAACTTAAGACCAGGGTTTTCCTGGTCTTAAGTTTGCTGTTAGCTCCTATTTATGCTGCCCTTGTGAATAGGGGGCAGCGTAAATATCAATGAGTGTAATGGTGGAACACCGACCACAACACCCACTGCATGCCCCTTTCACGCTAAACACAGCGTGAAAGGGGGACTATTCAAAAGGCAGTGTTGAGCAACGTTAAGTGGCTTAATGCTGCCTTGTGAATAAGGCGAGGCCCCTATCGCCACCACAACGTCACTTTAGTGATGTTGTGGTGGCGTTAGTGGCTTATGAACATGCCCCCATGTATGTTGTTTGATGTATTTACTTTGCCAGTGTAATGTTATTTTAATTGCTGATTTATGACTTGACTGTTTTGTTTTGGAAGTGGGTGCTGTTTGGATACTTTAGCCAGACATAAATAAACTGTGTTATTAACATATATCTTTCGCACATTAATTTGCTTTAATTTACTATCAAGATAACGTTATTGGAATTGTATTTTTTTGCTCACAAATTTAAGATATGCCCGCACATGGGCTTTCTTGAAGTTTCAACAAAACACTGACCTTTTGTGTATGTTCCACTGTTGGCATTTGAAAGTAAAGACGTGCACATGCATAGGCCTGCTTAAATGTGAAACAATAGTATTTGCTTTATGCCTATGTTCCACTGCTACTATGGCATATGCACTCCATGAGAATATGCATAAATCACATCCCATGACACCAGTGTTTTTCACATATTTGAAGTTGCCACGTTAATAATTTGTAAATATGCATTCCACGAGAATGTGCATATATCGTGTTCCATGTTAGCAGTGTCATTCACGCATTTGAAATTGTGTATATACTCTAACCACCCTTTATTTCATAATACATTCCGATTACTTTTGACAAACTTTCCATTCTTTAAAAAAAAAATCATTTACCAATGCCGCAAATACAAATGTATATACACCCCTAACAGTGGCACATCAATATCAGAATAATAAAATAGAACAGACTCCCTTCACAAAAACTCTACCGAAAGGGTGTTTACATTTGTTAAAAACAAAATAAATTACGAATAAAATCTGTTACTTTTTAATTTTAATAAATAGCTTTGGATACCTCATATATGACGTTTCTGCCTGTGCCACTGTTAGGGGTGCCAATAAAAAACAGCAACCCGGTTTATCTCTGTGTTACTCAAAGTATCTCGTAGTGCATTTATGTAACTTTTCAGACTTCAATAAACCCAACTTTATTTGTGATGATGCTACTACACCACCATTGTTGTGCAAGTTTGAAATAGTACAAACGTTCATTTCAAAATGTTCTTATAGAGGATGGTGAGGGGTGAAGGTGATGTTGCCAGGCACCTTATCTATCCCCATTTTGCTTGCTTCCACACTTGACTTTACTTGCATGCTTTTATCACTTCTCACCTGTAACCTGCACAACCATTCACTGTTTAGCTGCTTTGTTATGTCCTGCAAGCTCACTTTATATACAGACTGCTCAAATTAGAAAATAATATTTTGGGACACATACCCCAGCGCATAAAGTTACTATGCCCACACTAGTATTAGTGCCAGATGCAAGGAGATGTTGTATCCCCAACTCTTGCATTCTGTTCTTAGAATTCAATTACATCTCTGTTTCATTCACTGCTTTGGATGTAAACTTTGCACCATACAAAATGTCATCAAGAATGCAAATATCCTTCAATTCTTGGTACACATTAGGTCAGGCGGTTGTCACATTAGATGGGAATTTAAGTATCCTCTATGTTCCATATTGGTTTGTAGGCCTTTTAAGTTCACCACTTACTAGTCAGATCTCCTCTACTGACTCCTTTTGATAACTCTTTTTTAGGTCTCGGCCTAGAGACGCGCGAAGCGCGTTCTCGGCAGAGAACTATTGCAATCGTTTCTGTCTGCAAAGGAGACAACAGCTGTGCACGCGCCCAGCATTCTCAATGGGAGAGGGGGCGACAAGAGCTTTCCACGCACGGATTCGGTCGCGCGCACGCTCACGCCGACGGCGTCTCCGCCGCACGCCGATGACTGCTCTCTTCCTCAGCAGCCTTTGCTACAGCTCCCGCACCTGATGTGCCGCACCGGGACGGCGGCGCGAGGCAGAACCTGGTGGCCCTGTCCAAACGGGTGAGATTCGAGTGGGAGGGCAGCAGTGCGTGCCCTCAGCTCAGCACATGTTGTTTTTTTTAAATTTAATTTTTTGCCGTTTTTATATAGCGCGGACTCGACCCGAGGGTGTAGGAGCGCTTTACACGAAGGAGCACCAGGTGCATCAAACAAGGACACACAAATTACAGCTTCAAACTACAGTTCGTCCACTTTCCCCACCGCGCTTTTTGTGGGCGGGCGGGGGGCCCTAACTAACAGAAACTAAAGGTTGAGGTGAACTGAGGTGTGAAACTAATAGTTTCTCCTCCCTCGCTGAGTGGTCCGTCCAGGCAATTAACGGATGTGGTGGCGCTTCAGAGGCTTACAGGAAACCGAAGAGCAGCTCGGGGGCCCGCGAGGAGCTCGCTTCAGCCTCGGTGTCTGTCTGTCTGACAGTCGGAGGCGCGCCGTGGGATGGAGACAGCCGGTAAGGAACAGCGTTTATATTCTATATGGGAGCACCATGAAAATGGCAGGGCAGACCAACTTGTGGTACGGTGGTACGGTGAGGCTAAAGTGGCGGGCGAGTCAACAAAGTAACAGGAAAAGCTGTGCCAGGGGTTAGGCTTGGCTCTGAGTCTGAGAGACCGTGCTCGAGCCGAGCCCTAAAAATATTTGGCAAGCAAGTCATGCAACAAGTATCATGTTAGACTATGCAAAAAAATGCAAGCCATTAACTTAAAGCATTCCTGCCCACACTACCCATATAAGCATTAGTACACTTAGAGGTAAGGCAGCCATCAGGTGTAACTTTTATATATGGTGTAGGTTTTTATTGCAGACAGAGCAACAATATTGTCTACTGAACAAAAACACGGGAGGATTTTGCGTAGCGCCATCTTGAAGGCAGGTATTTGAAGGTTGTTTCAAATGTGATAGAAGATAAAGGAATTGTATTTGCCTCGGATCACACGATTTTGTCAAGCGGGGAAGCCGCGATTTCTTTTTTTAGACTGCACAATTCTAGATGGATCTGTTTCTCGCTTTTCCATTTTACATCAAAAGTTTGTCATCAAAGTTGAGTCCTTTATTTCTTGGTGCATGAGGTGACCCCCTGAGTGGCATGCAGCAGCCACGTTAAATCTCGTTTTGGGCTCTAGGGGTCAAGAGGACCTCGAGCTGTAGAGCCAAGCATCTGGCTCGCCCACCTCCAGCTGGGGCACACATAGTACCTAGAGGCGACTAAAAACTAAAGCAACTAAAACCTAAAGCAACGTCATCATCCCTTATGGGACTCCCTGTCTTCCTTACAGAACCAATTGTATAAATATACTACGCCTATCCACACACGCAAGCTACAAAAGGCAGGAAGTGTGGTTGGGAAGGTATAGCTTTTTTTGTTTATGGGAAGTGTTCAAAAGCAACAACAATCGGAATCACTTGCACTACTGCACAATGCACACTGCGCCAGTGCATGCACCTCTCCTTTTATTTAAAAGCATTCCAGCTCGAGGCGCACATGCATGCCTGTGTTGTGTGTGCCTCCCGGGGTACATGCGCTCTAACTCTATGGAGTCTCAAGGCAAGAACGGCATGTCCTGTGCCCTGCCCCAGCACAGTCTGTGTGTGTGTGTGTTTGTGTGTATGTGATGTGAGAGTGTGTTCGTATGGGTATGTGTGAGAGTGAGAGAGAGTATGTGTCTGTGTGCATACCCAGAAGCGCACACTGCACCAGTGCACGTGCCTCGCCTTTTCTTTAAAAGGATTCACAGCTCGAGATGCACAGCCACACACACACAGCCACACACACACACAGACACACACACACACAGCCACACACACACAGCCACACAGCCGCCACACACACATCCGCACACACACAGCCGCACACACACTCACAGCCACACACACACACACACACAGCCGCACACACACAGCCGCACACACACACACAGCCGCACACACACACACAGCCACACACACACAGCCGCACACACACCCACAGCCGCACACACACAGCCACACACAGCCGCACACACACGCAACCACACACACACACACAGCCACACACACAGCCACAACCACACAGCCACAACCACACAGCCACATACACACAGCCACACACACACAGCCACACACACACAGCCACACATACAACCACACACACAACCACACACACACACAACCACACACACACACAACCACTCACACAGACAACCACACACACACACACCACCACACACACCACCACACACACACACACACAACCACACACACAACCACACTGTCAGTGCACACTTTCACCAGGCACAGGCCCCATCAGTCGTCAGTGCACACTTTCACTGGGCACAAACACCACCAGCCGTCAGTGCACGCTTTTACCGGGCCCAAACACCACCAGCTGTCAGTGCACATTTTCATCAGACACACACCACCAGCCGTCAGTGCACACTTTAACCAGGTACACACACCACCAACCGTCAGTACACGCTTCCACCAGGCACACACACCACCAGACGGCAGTGCACACTTCCATCAGGCACACACACCACCAGCCATCAGTGCACAATTTCTACAGGCACACACACCACCAGCCATCAGTGCACACATCAATTGTTAATGCATCCACAAATAACTATTGTAGCAATCGCAGTATGACGCACTTTACTTTCAAACATATTCATCTAAAGCGCAGCATGCCACCACTGCTACAAAAATAAATACACATTTTTTTGGCCTACAATTTATAGACTTTTGGTGCAATTGGTGTTGCAATATTAAGCAATGCCAATAGCTCAAACTTAATTAACCCGAGACCTATTGCATTGTAAATGCTTGTTGCTAAAGTTAAGCTTTCCTAATGCAGAAAAGCAAAGGGCCGTATTTCCTGCTTCCTTTTACAATAACACAAGATGTTGCTTCTTTATTGTTCTTTGGCTATTTGGGGCATAACATCTCTCTCTCTCTCTCGACCTCTCTCTCTCTCTCTCTTTCTTTTCTCTCCTCACACTCTCTCTCTCTCTCTCTCTCTCTGTCCCCACTCTTCCTCTCTTTTTTTCAGTGCCTCAATGATGATGCTTTTTTTTCTTTCCCTTCTTAAATCTTTTTCCGTGGCCATGTCTGAGCCACCGGTCCAAGCATGGTACTGCTCCTTAATCAGCTTACTAGACCAAGGTGCGTTCCTCTCCACGATCCTACTGTCCATAGCACCATGACAATTAAGTTCAAATCAGCTGATACATTTCTGTGTGTCATGCCACGAGTGCTGCTTACTACGAAATCGGAAGTATGGTCCGGTGCACGTGGGAGATGAACTTGTCCCTTCACGCATAATGTAATTTTAGGGCACGCATGATGTCAACGTTCTCTCCCAGCTGGCGCCTTACCATCTGTGTAACGTAACTCTAATCCTCCTCTGAATGTCCACTTCCAATCTACACAATGTAAACAAGCATTAAAAATGCAATGGGTCTCGTCTTTCATTAAGTTAAAGCCATTTGCTTTGCTATATAAAACCATTAGCAACGCAAATGGCTTTAACTTAATCAAAGGCGAGACCTATTGCATTTTCAATGCTTGTTGTTTTTACCGTGGTCCCGTGGGATGTTAGCAAAAACTGTATCCTTTCCCAGGTTCCAGTGGTATAAACTGCCACCTGGTGTAACGGTTTATCCTTTTCTTATCCTCTTCAGGGCCCTCCTGCTGTAATAGTACATCCTCTTAGTGCCATCTCATCTTTCCTGAGGTACCAGTGGCATAGACCCCAGCAATGATGCATCAGTTTCTTCTCCTATTATTTTCCCATATGTCCTAATGGTATACATCCCCTCCTGCGGTAATGGTTTATCCTTTTCTTCCTCTATTGCCCAACACCCCCAATGGTACACACCCCCTCCTGCTGTAATGGCATTCATGACAATGTAAAAATATGGCATTGGTGGCAGTCTGATAAGCTAGTCTTAGTAGACGGTATTAGGAGCTGGCATGATGAGCAATGGTCACACTTGCACTCAGGAAATGTGATGATATGCCACTAGCGGGAAGCATGGCACGAGATCACAGGGCTCAATAAGTGGGCATCTATCAAGACGTACACAGCGTCTGTTAAAGAGCACCTTCCATCATCATGCAGATGGACACCTTTAGAGGGGTGCTGCTTTAGTGTCTCTACCCCTTGTGCCCCTGCATTTACTGTGGCGATGAGAGCGCGCGGTGGGACCGTGCTGCTGCAGGCGGCCCAAATCCCCTGAGAGCAAGCGCGAGACACATCAAATTGCAATCATTGGTGGCATGGGGAGGAGGGCTGCAAATGGAAAGCGAAAGCACGCACGTGTAGGGACAAAAAAAATGCGCGCGCATGTGCACAAAGATGGCGTCGGGTTGTCCACATGCGCATACATTTTTTTGTCCCTACGCGTCCATGTTTAGCTTTGCGATGGCAAGAGCAACCATCTTTGTCCATTTAGATGCGCGTGAATTCAGCTTTGGCTGAATTGATTCCAAAAGGTGCTCTCCATGGCGAGAGCAGCGCATGTGCCAGGCGAGACCTAATTTAGTCCGTTTTAGTTCTGATGCAAGGAGGGGGGAGGGAGTGTTTGAAACGGCAACTAGGCGCTATATTAATTGACAGCTCTAGTCTGGCAGAATAGTTAGTATATACAATTTGTTAACTTACTCAAACATCAACACAGCACCCAAAGGATGCTGTATGAACAATTGCAGAATGTAAATGGTAAAGGAATATTCCAGCACCTTACCAATATGTTGATCAAGGAAAACCCCACATTCACTGATCACAGTTGTAGCCATGGTATCTCATAATGAGACACACAACTGATGTTTTTAAACAGTACATCAACCTTTTATCACGAGTGAACAGTTTCTTTGCCACATCTGCTACATTTGTGCCCATCTTTTTCAGTACTACCCAGGACAATTCCTTATCAGTGTGGTTGGCTTCCAGGTAATGTGTCAGTTTGGTGGTGCACCTTCTACACCGTATTGTGCCACAGTGCTCAGTGCTCGTTGATTCTTGTCTTTATTTGTCTCATGGTCATTCCTACGTAGAATAGGCCACGTGGGCAAGTGATGAGATATAGCACATTCCCACTATTGCACTTGCTAAGGGATTTTATTATCCTTGGTTTCCCTGTCTTGAGATCACCTCTTTAGTTTGTGTGGTAAAGGCACATGCCACACAGTTCCCACATGTTTAGTATCCATGGTGGGCTTGGTTACCCCAAGTGTAGTTTGATGTGGTACTGGCGTTGTTCTCGCCTTAGTATGTACCCGCATATCACGTATGCTGTATCACGTTTATAGGCGAACAAAGGGGGGAAACCCTTGTTTGTTTCTGCTGTTAAATATCCTCTAGTACTTCCAGACAATATTCTGTACCTTTTTTGAAATTGGGGTATGGCTAGACACATGCACTCTTCTGTGCTAGATTTCTGGTTTACTTCCAGTAATTCATCTCTGTTATTGTTCCTTGCTCATTATTGAGCTTTTCGTACAGTCTTCCTTGGACAGTTGCATGCAACCTGTTTCTCTTCTAGAATTGCAGCGTGTGTGTCAAAGGTGTCAAGTCTAGAGCAGTTCCAGCTCACTCAGAGGGACTGTCGTACCAGGAGATTCCCACGGAGTGCCCTCGGTTACAAGCTTTTAAACAGTAGTAAACTATTTTGTCAGTGACCTTGTTTTGCACATCGGATTCTATGCATGTGCCTTGAAAGCTAATAGCCAAATCCAGGAAGATCGCTTCATTCCTATTCATCACCAATGTTGAATTGAGATACCTATCTCTAGTGTCAACCCACTAGACAAACTTGTTAGCCCACTCTTTATTGCCATGCCATACAATCAAGAGGTCATCTATGCAACAGACCCAAAGTTTAATGTTATCTTTGTATGGGCTGTTTGTGGCAAAAATGTGGTCATTTTCAAATCAATGCACATAGAGAGAGGTCGTGCTCAGGGCGAAGGTATACTGCCCATCAAGGTGCCCTGTATCTGTTGGTAGATGACATCTTCATGTATATGCAAAAAAATATTATTTCTAACGAAGAACCGGTGGGGACACAGCAGGGGATTCCATAGTGAAAAATGCTTTATTGCAGGACAGAAAAGCGAAGAACAGAGAGATTAAATATTCAAGGAGGTTTAAAGTTTTCTAAATGTAAACAATATTTATCTGGTAAAACTAGCTGGTCTAGATAAGTAGTAAGAGGTAACCAAAAAAAGATCTCTATTAACCATTGGTTTAGAGGAGAAGGCGAAAGCAATGTCAAGTTGATGAAAATGGCAAAGTCTATGCCACCAGAGAGTTTTGTAAGTGTTTTCCAGTTGAGAGAGATATGTTGGAAAGCTAGGGCAAGCATAAGGTCGAAAAGACCATTGTTATGAGAGGGTAGATCCAAGGAATCAGAAAGACTTCCAGAAAAAAGAAGAGAAATGGAATGAGAAATGGAAATATTAAGCGAGAAATATAGGACCAGACTTTCCCCCAAAAGTTAGAAACCGAAGGGCAAAGGAAAAGAAGATGTATAAGATTAAAATTAGAAGAGCCACAGGTCCAACGGTAAACAACCTTTACAACAAAACTTTTACAACGCACTACCATTACAACGCGGGGGGGCGCTCTAGGATAGGGAATACGTTTAATTTACTATCCAACACCTTCCCTAGTGTCCACGGGGACTGGAGTTGGAATAGTAAATTAAACTATTCACTATCCAACACCCAAAAGCACTATGCGTTGTAATGGATTGCGATGTAAAAACCGCGTTGTAAAGGCAGGCGTTGTAATAGCCTGCGTTGTAACGTCATACATCCGGTCCAACCATTATAATCAGTAGAATGGGAAAATCGAGCAATAGAAGCGGGGTGAGATAAAGTTTATGATAAAGGAAAAAGAAAGATTGGGTAAGAGAAGCAGAGCGAGAGATTTTTAGAGAACAGGACTAGAGTTTGTCCCAGAAGATGGTAGTCCATTCACATCCCAGGTCAGATTCCCAAGAGAGTTCTAATTTGGATTTTGCATATTTTAGGAGCTGAGAAGTATTTATAGGTGAGAGAAGCTTTGGTTAGAGAAAGAACTATTTTAAGAAGAGAATTTTGGGGGGCGTGGTTATCAGCCGATCAAGGCGGCAGCGTAACAGCGAGGCTCCGGGAGTGAGGCGGCATCCCCTAACAATCCTGCTAACACATCCGATATACTAATAACTCTGAAGGGGCGAACCGGGTTGAGGACCGAGTGGCGTCCAGCGGGGCAAGCTAGAGGGTTGCAGAACACCGGGAAGCGTCGGAGCGGACTCCAGCACGGCAGGGCCTGGAAGCGGCTGCAAGCAGCGGACTGTCATATAGCAGGTGGCCGGGCGGAAGTGAAGATGTGGTGGGGCCCAGGCGCCGGAAGCCAGCGCAGGAGGTGAAGACTCGATCGAGACCGGCCGAAACGACGGAAAGCTCCATCAGCCCCCGATCGGAAGCACAGCGGAGAGAGCGGATATCAACGGGAGCCTGCAGGGTGGCAAGGAAGTGGCGAAGTGGCCAGGAGGACTCTGGGAATGACGGTGTAGCGCAGCACGACCCACATCTGGCACGGGAGGAGACCCAGCGGGTGGCCTAACATCGACTAGGGAGACGAGCACGCCATCACTCCCCCCGCACGACAACACAGGGAAGGCTCCGACGTGGGGTAGCGCAACCTAGCGCGCCACCGCAGAAGCGGAGAGCTAAGGCCCGCGATCATCTCTGGACCCGGCTGCCATCGTGCGGGAGAGCACACTACCGGAACACCGGCACCGTCTCCCAGCTAAGACTGCTGGGCTGAAGACCGCAATTGCAGACACGGTAAGGTGGTGCGACCAAAAGGCGGAATAGAAGGGGCACGCAATCAGATACTGTGCAACAGCCTAGGGGAGTAAGCGGACATCAGCGGGGGCCCGCAGCGAGGTGAAGGGTGCGGCGAACGGCCTGGGGGACTATGATAAAGACAGCCCTGCACAGAAATACTTGAGGTCATAACGGGAGGCGACTAGTGGCAGACCAACACACGACGAAGGATATTGAACGCTCCATCACGCTCTTGGAAGGTAGCACAAGGCGGGGTACGACATTGCAGAGTGCGATCTGGCCAGACAAGCAAGGGCACAGCGCAAGGGCGTTAAGTTGGCTCCATACACTGTAGAAGCCGCACCGAGGCACACATCAACGGACCAGTGTCAATAAGGAGCCTCCCCCCACGCACGGGATCGTAGGGGGGACATCCGTGAGAGCGATACTACTGAGCCAGCACAGCACGCGGGGGGGGCGCACTCCCTGAGAATCCTGCCCGAATCATAGCGCCCACCCAAATAAGTCTGACACGTACCAAACAAGGGATTCTGTAAGACTCTGGGGCCGCAGACGGAGCCAAGGCCAGGCGGAATACGAAGGTCCTCGGGGCACGGCAAACGCCTGGCAAGGGGGCAAGACCAATTCAGACAGGATCATGACGGGCAGGGGCCCTAAAAATACCTCAGTACAATCCAAACTTGACAAGTACACCTATGAAAAACAGAATCCCCCCAGGCGGAGCGCCGCACATCCACGGGGAAAACAACAGAAGGTGAGGGGACCAAAAAGGCGACGCTTGAGGAGGTAATGCGGGCTCTGGCACAGGTACAAGCCACGGTGGGGACCACGGCCACGGAGGTCACCCTGATAAGAGCGGACTTTCAAAAAATGAACGAGAGAGTGAAGGTGGTGACGAAATCTTTGGTGGAGGACGTTTCGGGACTACAAGTTGCGATGGAGAGAATGGAGGCCAAAAATAAAGCCCTCAGGGAGAAGCTGGACGATCAGGAAGGGCGCTTGAGGAGGAACAACGTCCGAATATTGGGGGTTCCGGAATCAGAAGGTAAAGGCGCAATGGACATCTATGTAGAGGAGCTGATTAAGACGCAACTGAACCCCAAGGGACTCTCACACTTTTTCTCGGTGGAGAGGGCACACAGAGTACCCGGTGGGAAACCAAAACTGGGGGCCCCCCCGAGACCGATTCTTATTTCAGAACAAGATTTTATTGTTGTTTTAAGTAAGATTGCATGACATCCACAGTACTCCGAACACCGGAGGAACTGTGAGTAGAAAATCAAAATGCCTAGAACAGCAGTCGAATTAAACAGTATTATCGAAAACTCCCACCCCCCCGCCCCGCAAAAACCCCGAGACCGATTCTGGCGCGGCTCTTCAACTTTCGCGACCGCAATGCCATTCTACAGGCGGCGAGGGTGGCTCCAGCTATCCAGATCCAGAACTCCACGGTGGCCTTTTTCCCGGACTATACAGCTGAGGTGTCGCGCCGGAGGAGGACTTTCCTGGATGTCAAGAAAGCTAGGCGGGCGAAGGAACTGTCTTATTCAATGCTATTCCCGGCCCGGCTTAGAGTAGTCGCGGATGATAAGGTCTGGTTCTTTGACACGCCGGAGGCGGCCCAAGACTAGTTGGAGGGCTGGAGAACGGCTGGGTTACCCCACCGCTCGCACAAGACTAACCAAAATCATCGGGAAAATAGCCAAGCAGGATCACAGGCATCGGGCAGAGGAAGTGTGGCCAGGTCACCAGCACATGAACACCTTGGAGCGGAAGGGGGAGTGGAATCCTGAATACCTGGTAACATTCTGAGTGTTGTCCGTCAAAGAACTTTGCCGTGGGGATGCACTTGGACACTGGCCTGGGAAGCCCAGAAGAGGGCAGGGATGCCGCCTACTCCGGGGGACACTCCACCCCAGCGTGCAAGTAAAAGTCCACATTTGTAAAGTGCACAATCACCCGCAAGGGTCTCTAGGCGCTGGGGGCCGTCGGGAAGATTAAGCGAGCTATTGCCCAGAGTCACATGGTGCTGGGCTAACCTGCCGCCGGAGCCGGGGATCGAACCGTGGTCCCCAGATTCCAGCGTCAGTCGTCCTGGCCGCGGCGCCACACCACAGCACCTAAGTACACTGTTAATGGGATGGGTTAAGCACTCTGCTATGTTGGGGGGGCGGCCGGTTGAAAGTCCGTTAAGCAGGGAGGCAGGGAGGGGGGGTTTGTTTAGATGTTTTTGAAGTTCCACAGGCAAGGTCGTATCAAGTTACTACATACACACACTGCTTGGGCTGTGCGGACAATGGGTACACCCCGGGAGTAAGTTCCGGTTGGCACAACCGTAGGCACAGGACCGAACATGCACAATTACATACACCTGAGGGGGGGTCCTTGAGATCACGGACAACACCTCTCTGACTCATGACATGGAACGTGCGAGGGTTGAGTGACAAGATAAAGCGGGGGTTGGTGATAAACGCGGTGAAGAGGCAGGGTCCGGCCTTGGTACTTCTCCAGGAGACACACCTCACCGGGGGGGCGTCCAGGGCTCTTGACAGAAGGGGATACAGGATGGTGGTGCACTCAGAATTCACCACGGGTTCCAGGGGCACGGGTATTTTAATTAAGAAGTCATCGCAGTTCATTACACTGAGCACTAAGGCAGACACACAGGGTTGCTTTGCAGCGCTCCAGGGGCAGTGGGAGGGGAGGCTCATGAATGTAGTGTCGGTAAACATTCCCCGGCACTCCACTCGGTCATGCTTCCAGCGCTGGGGGACTTTCTCCTGACCCTACCTGAAGGGGATATAGTAATCGGAGGGCACTTCAATGCCACTGTAGACGCCCAGGAAGACAGGTTCCCGGCAGTGTCTCAGACAGGTGGGCCTTCCCGCTTCCAGAGGTTCCTGAATGCCTTGGGCTTAGTTGACGTATGGCGACACACACACCCATCCGCGAGACAATACACATACCACTCCACAGTACATAACAGTCTGTCACGGATCGATTACTTCCTGGCGCTGGGGGACGGCTTGCAACACATAGATGCCATTGATATCCAACCTAGGGGGGTATCGGATCACTCTCCGGTCACACTAACTCTGTCCACTCAGGAGAAATGGCGTAGAAGAATCTATCCCATACACGCGTCATATCTCAAGGTCCCCATGGTTCGAAAGACGCTCAAAGCGACGACATCGCATTACTTTGCTGAAAACACTGCCTCAGTACAGTCCTCTACTACCCTGTGGGAGGATTACAAGGCGGTGCTTAGGGGACAGGCTATAACATCGATAACGGGTCACAAACGAGTGAGACAACGTGAATTGTCTGAGCTTGAATTGGCTCTGCATGACGCAACAGTAGCTCATGCGGAGAGCCCTATGCCTGACTCAACACACACCCTACTCCTACGACAGCAACAATATAGGGAGCACTTGAGGCAGCAGTCGGCGAATCAGATAGTCGAGACTCATAGAATATACGACATAGGGGATAAGGCAGGAAAAATGCTGTCCTGGCTAGATAAGATAAGAGGGGGGAAAGCACCAGGGGAATACAGCGAATATGTGACAGGGAAGGGGTAATGCACACAAGCCCCGAGGAGATAGTGGAGGCCCTTGCTGACTATTTTGAAGGAGTATACACTCCGGCTAATGCAATGTCAGCGGACATGGCCAGTGCGGCACTGGGTCACGTTCCTACTCCAACACTGACGCCGGAGGCGGTTGCGGAACTGGAGGCTGACATCACGGAGGAGGAAATACAAACGGCTATCTGCGCGATGAAGACGGGTAAGGCATCGGGACCGAATGGCATCCCGATAGAATGGTACCAGGCTGCAGCAGAGAGGATCAGCGGGCCCTTGTTGGCCATGTACACTGATAGTTTGGAGGGGGCCGAACTTCCGCTTGATCAACGGACCGCGACTATCGTTGCGATCCCCAAGCCCGGGAAACCGCCGGAAGAGTGTACATCATATCGCCCCATTTCCCTTCTCAATGCCGAGGTTAAAATCTTGGCTAAACTCCTCACTACTCGGATAATTGTACACCTCCCACACCTCATACACCCAGACCTGTCAGGATTTATGCCACACAGGAACACCGCTCTCAATCTACGTAGGGTGCACGATGTGCTAGCTGGAGCGCAGCCACTATCGGAGCCAGCAGTCATACTGGCACTTGACGCAAAGATGGCATTTGATATGGTGGAGTGGCACTACCTATTCGAGGTCCTGGAGCACCTGGGATTCGGCCCTAAATTCGTTGCCTGGGTCTAGCTACTTTACACTAAACCCGTAGCGCAGGTGGTGGCGAACGGACACATTTCCCGAACTTTCCTTCTGGAGCGAGGTACCCATCAGGGTTGCCCCCTGTCGCCGCTGCTCTTTGCGATCGCATTGGAACCTCTGGCGACTATGATACGTTCGACTCCACTGCTGAAGGGGATCGCTTGGATGGAGGGGTGGGAGGACCGCATCTCACTGTACGCGGATGATATGCTTGTGTATCTGACGGAACCGGAATGCAGCATACCAGCACTGTTGGCTCTGTGTGACGAACAAGGGAGAGTATCAGGATATACCCTGAACTGGGCAAAGTCGGAACTATATGTACTGCGGGGGCCGGCTCCGACGCTAAGCGATGACTGCCCCCTAAAATTAGCAGGCTCCTCCTTTCGATACCTGGGGGGTCCATGTTTCCATGGACCCAACGAAATTCTTCAAGAAAAATCTGACACCGCCGTTGGAGCGTCTGAAGCAGGACGTTAAATTCTGGGCAGCGCTGCCTTTGACACTGTTGGGCAGAGCGGCGCTTTACAAGATGATGTCGCTGCCACGCTTCTTGTATATCCTGGAAAATACACCGTATCCGGTGGCGCCAGGGTACGTTAGGCAAGTGTCAGCGTTGGTATCCGGTCTCATGTGGAGTAATCGCCCGGCGCGCATTGCACAGGCAAAACTGCACAGGGGGTGGTACGACGGGGGGATTGCATTGCCGAACTTGCAACTATATTATTGGGCTGCGCAACTAAAGCCCATTAACCAATGGCTGCATGCACTCCAAGAAGACCCGGCATACAGGGCGGACAGGGCGCAGCTGGGCACAAACAGTATACTCGCACCACTCTATGACCAGCGCCTAGTGCGCAAACTTACGGACCCACAAAACTTACCACAACACTGTGGCACACGGCACAAGCAAAACTGGGTTGGAAGGGGCGACTTACTAAGCTCACCCCATTGTGGGACACCCGGGCCCTGGGCAACCTGAGACGCAGTAAGGGCTTTACACTATGGGACAACATTGGTATATCCACTGTAGGAAACCTGTGGGCAAAAGGTACGGTGATCCCATTCGCTCAGCTATGACAACAATACGAGCTGGGACCCACGGAATCGTTTCGGTATGTGCAGATCTGGCACGCTCTACTTACAGCCATCCCACGCGAGGCAGAGGTCCCAGAGGCATCTCCCCTTGAAGATCGCCTCCTCACAGACTGCATGCAGGATCATGCTACATCCCTTACCTACCGCAAATTGATTGGCGGACCCAACGGCACAACTGAGAGGCAAATGGGTGGAGGACTTAGGAGAAATGGACGATTCCGAATGGAACGAAGCATTGGCATCGCCTAGAGAGGTAGGAATATCGGCGAAGTTCCGGCTCGTGCAGCTCAAGATTTTACATAGGGTGTATTATACGAGAACAACACTACACTTAATACAGCGGGCACAACATCCCTATTGTCTTCGAGGCTGCGGGGAGGAGGGAACACTGTACCACACCATCTGGGAATGCCCACGCATCCAGGAGTACTGGAGACAAATAATGCGTACCATATCACAAACGTTGGGTGTGTCCTTGGTCCCCGAGCCACGGAAGTTAAATATCTGGGAGCGGAACGACCTCTCCAGACAGGGCCAACAGTGGTCCACTTTAGGTATGATGATAGCCAAACGCGACATAGCACAGAAGTGGGGTGCAGTAGAGGTCCCTACGTTGGCACAATGGTGTACAAACATGGATAGGCTAATGATAACAGAGAGGGCAGTGTATACAAATAGGGCATGTCCACGCAAATGGAATAACATATGGACCCCGTGGAATGTGTTCAGGGGGGAGATATGTGAACCCTTGCAGGAAGACGACACACTGACATCAGATGAGGAGGGGGAAGACGAATAGGAGGAATGGCAGAAAGGGGGCGGGCTTGGGGACCTGAGTCCCACCCAGATTCAAGATTGGGAGGGGGTAGGGGTGGGAATGGTGAACGGTTTAGCCTGCACTAACGGATTACTATACAGAGGCACCTAATTGTGGGGAATGTGGTAACAGACGACCCCATGGTAATGGCTTTACTCACCCATAACAGACATTCCACGAATACAACACGGGATAGGGGATGTGCACTCATTTCCTCGTTTGCCATACAACTTATTGTGGTAACTTCTTGTTTATGCTGTTTTTTTTGTTATAAAGTTTAAAACCTGACCTATATGGATCTATAATTTTAATGCGAGTTCTGTGCACACGCTGTTATATAATGCCGCCGTGCCCCCGGGATGTCGGCACATGGGCTGTGTAATCCGGACACTGCTGAACGCAGGTGAAAGTGGCGCGGCCGGCCCATAGGGTTGTAGGCCAGAAGCTGTGTATGATTTGAAAGGCACAATAAAGGTCTTGAAGAAAAAAAAAAAAAAGAAGAGAATTTTGGACAATAGGAAGAGGTGAAGAGGGAAGAGAATAGTAAGTATCAATAATAACCACCATGAGAGTAGTGAATTTCTATAAAAAGGACCGGGGACAATGAAATAAGTCTTGAAAACTGGGGAAAGTAACATGGAGATAATCCATCATAAAGGTGCTTGACCCAAATTATGCCCTTTAACCTCCAAGCTTTCCAAAAAATGGGTCTGTTATTAATGAGAATAAGGTAATTATACCAAATTGGAGAATCTAGAAATATTTCTCTAGAAATGGGATTAGGTTGCATCAAAGGCCTCAAAAGGGAACAGGTGTGTTTAAACAAAGGAAGAGAGGTATGAGGGATTTTGTCAGAAAAGGTTATTAGACTTTGTCTTGCGAAGAGAAGATAAGGAGATCCTGGCTTTCTTGTTCTTCCAAAGAAATTTAGAAAGACAAGAATCAATACACTTGAAATAATAAGCAGGATAATGAATAGGGAGCATAGAGAATATATAAATCAAAATAGGGGTAATCATCATTTTGATTGAATCTAACTGGCCCCACCAAGAAAGAAAAAGGGTGTTCCAAGAGGAAAGTAGCTTGTCAATTCAGGATAAGACTGCAGACATATTTAATTTAATAGAAGAAGCGATGGAATTGGAAAACCACATACCCAAATATTTGATTTATTAGGGGCCAAAAGGAACAATCAGGATGATCTGTGTCAATCTCTTGCGATATAACTCTACAATTCAATTTCTTGTGGCATAGGATTTTAACACCATTTTTCTTCACTGAAATGGAGGTGAAGTGCAACGCGCTTTAAAGTTGCAGACAGCTCACCATGCTGACGAGGTATTCCGCTTGCAGGGAGGTCATTGTCCGACAAGGAAAGATGCGAAAAAACGCACCAGCATTCCGAAATTTGTCCTGGTGCGGCGGAGCCTCACGACCAGGCGGACATCTTGAACGGCGCGAAAACCATGCCCCCAAAATGGAGATAGAATGTTAAAACTATGAAAACTTGAACACTTAAGATTCATAAACACAGGGGTTTGAACGCAGATGAATAGCGACAGAGTTAGTTTAAATAATAATTCAAATGAAATAGGTTTTTAGATTGTAACACAACATTTTACGTTATATGTCTAACAAAAAGAATATGATTGCAATGACTTTATGAAATATAAGATATTCAGAGAGAAATTATGATTCATTAGGTCTTGTTTAGAATGTAGAATGTATCAACAGTATAAATATATTTATGATCACAAAATACCTTACAGTAACAAGTTGTGTATTCCGAACAAAAAGTTAAGATTATGAACTGCAAAGTAACGGTATGGTCATAAATGCAGTATGAGATTAATTTCAAATAAAGAGATAGAATGTAGCTGAGTGGTACGGCTACTGGCTATAAGAGTGGATTTGGCTACCAAAACAGGCGTGAATCAAAGTGGAAACCAACTTGAAAAGTATTAAAGAGAGTGATTACTGCATGCACTTGATATGTAAAAGTACAAAGTTTCTAATGAAGAGCAGGGATAGGCGAATCTTTTGCAAACAATGGTAAACATTTTTAAATTTGCCTGTAATAAATTATATCAAGAAGTGAGGGGTCTGATCGCTGAGTGCAAAACGAAGAGACATAGAAGTGTAAGCAGGGGGACAAGGTATTCTATACAATTGTAGTGATAGAATAAGTTCAAGGGTTTAAATCTTACTGAAACTGTAGTATTATACTCTCCTAAGCTGCAAATGTAATTGTAATTAATTAGAGGTTGATATCTGAGGTTGTATGACTTAAAGCATGCATTTAAAACGTGTGCCTTTACCAAGCATCCATTACCACGCAATGCCTTTACCACACATTTCCTTTACAATGCAAGCCTTTAACATGCAGATGCCTTGACCACACATACCTTTACAACACAACCTTGTGATGTAAAGGTATGTAAAAGTATATCTAAGTTAAGTGAAATACACATATAGTCCAATACCCCTACCCACCCTAAACCCTAAAAACACCGTTACCACCCAATAGCCTTTCCCACCCCTAAACTCTAAAAACAACCTTTCCACCCAATCCCCTTACCCTCCCCATAACCCTAAAAACATCCTAACGACCCAATACCCCTATCCACCCCATTCCCCTATAAACACCCTTACCACCCAATACCACTACTCGCTTTTAAACCCTAAAGACCACCCAAATTCCTTACCCAACTCTAAACCCTAAGAAACACTCTTACCACCCAATACCCCTACCTACCCTTAAACCCTACAACCACGCTTACCACCCAATGCCCCTTCCCACCCTTAAAAGCACCTTTACCTCCTAATACCTGTACCCATCCCATATGTATATATATATATATATATATATATATATATATATATATTACCTACTGGCGGTTGCCAGTAGGTAGTCATAGTTAAAACCTAGTTTCCATAGGAAATCCGCATAATTCTATTTGGAATAACTTTGGCGCCGGTGGACGAATCTTCGCGAATTTCTCCAAGAAAAAGGCCTGCTCTGCTCCGCTCCTTCCCTGAAAGTTTGGGGGTGATTCGTGAAGTGGGGGCCGAGAAAAAAAGGGGGTCCGTGTTTTCCCAATGCAATTTTCCATAGGACCTTTAGCCAGGGCTACAGCCCGAACGGCTAAACGGAATTACACCAAATTTGGCAAAAAGGTAGAGTTTGGTTGCAGATTACCCTTTTTGTTGAATGGTGTAAATCCGTTCAGTAGTTCCTGAGAAAATCATAAGTAAAATCATAAGTATATCTGTAGGAGCTTACTGTAAGCTTACTGTAAGCTTACTGTACTCTGTACCTTTCCGAGCACAAGCTGAATGCTAATTGGCTGTCAACACTCCAAACCAAGAAGTGTTGGCAGCCATCTTGTGCCTCGGTAGAACCGAGGCACAAGAAAGCAGAGAAACAAACGTGGAAAACGCAAAAAGGGGGCAGGGTAGAAACACCTTGACCTCCTAGGCCTGCTCAGGGGGTTCCACAAAATTGCGGGGTCCGGGAACTCCGCTGAAAAAAAAACAGTCTGCTTTTTTAAAAATTAGCCCCCGGGGGGACCAAATCCCAGAGGCAAAATGATTAAAAAAGTGTGGGGGGGTCCCAATCCCCCCACACTGCCCCGGGGACCGCCACCCCCTGGGGCAAAGTAATTGTGATAGCGGGGGGCATAGAGACCCCCATAGCCCCGGGGACCGCCACCCCCGGGGCTTTGTTATTAGTGATGGGGGGCCTCTAAGACCCCCTGAGCCCCGGGTACCCCCACCCCCGGGGCTTTATTTTCTAAGTATGCAGGGGGGCTCACGGTCCCCCCGCAGCCCCGGGGAACGCCACCCCCCCGGGGCTTTAATATTAGTGATGGGGGGCCTTTGCTTTTATTTTAAAAAAAAATGTAAAACCTGTGTGGGGGGCTTAAGCCCCCCACACGCCCCGGGGACCCCCACCCCCGGAGCTTCGTAGATGTTGGGAGGGGGGCCGCATGGCCCCCCTCCTGGAGCCCTTGATGGCCCTGGGGACCGCCACCCCCCAGGGCTGGCTCCTGCAGTGTCCCAGGGTGCCCACCCTGGGACACTGCTGTTTGCTGTGGTAGGGCGGGAGCTTTGCGGCTTCCACCCTACCACAGCAAACTGCTTTGATTTTTGAAAGAGAGAGCAGGAAAAGTGTTCTCTCTTACAAAAATCAAAGCTGATTGCTTTTCTGTATGGGGAGCAGCATGTTAGCTGCTCCCCATACAGAAAAGCAATGCCGGCTCCCACAGGATGCGGGGAGCCGGCAGGGACCGTGGGGGGCTTGGGGACCCACTTTTTAAAAAAAGGCCTGCCCAGGGGGATGGGGTCCCCGGGGGCCTTAAGGGGGGCATAGGAGGGGGGCTATGCAGCCCCCCTCCACAAAAAATAAAGTTGGCCATGCCCCGGGGGATGGGGTCCCCGGGGCTGAAATAGGCCACAAGAGGGGGGCCCCCTTCCCGTTAAGAAATAAAATAAAATTAGGGACAGGCCCTGGGGGATGGGGTCCCCAGGGCCAAAAAAAAGAAAAAGAAGGGGGCTACACAGCCCCCCTTGTTAAAAGTTTTTTTTTTTTAAACGGGATCGGGAGGAGGCCACGCCCCCTCTCTGCACCTCTCTGCAAACGCGCCCCCTGGTGTGTTTGCAGAGGGGGAAGTAATTCCCCTCACATACTGGGGGTCCCTGGGGGCCCCTGGGGGCCAACTAGCCCACCAGGTGCCTTCAGTATGGGCCAGGGGGCTCCCTTGCAGAGACATGTAAAGAAGCCACGCCCCTTTTTACACCTCTCTGCAATGGAGCCCCCTGGCGCATACTGGAGGTTGCTGGTGGGCTAGTTGGCCCACAGGGACCCCCAGTATGCAAGGGGAATTAGTTCCCCCTCTGAAAAAGCGCCAGGGGGCTGCGCTGCAGAGAGGTGTAAAAAGGGGCGTGGCCTCTGAACACCTCTCTGCAACGCAGCTCCCTGGCGCAAACTGGAGGTACCTGATGGGCTAGTTGGCTCACAGGTGACCTCAGGATTGAAGAGGAATATATTCCGCAACCTAAAATGCACCACAGGGCGTGTTTGCACACATGTGTCCTCAGGCCCCGCCCCCTTCCTTCACTATTGAGCAAAATATTCCTCTAAAATCAACCGAAGTACGAATTCTGATTTACTCACCTGTTATCACGAGAGACGTCAGTGCTGCATCTTTGAGCCCAGGACCGACCCTGAAAAGTAAATATAACCATACTTACAGTAACTTGAATTCCCTTCCATAGGCAAACATTGACATGTTTTACTTGGAAATTCGAAGTGTGGAGTTTTGGAACTTTAAAAAATTCTTCTAAAATCGGCCGAAGTACGAATTCCGATGTACTCACCTGTTATCAGGAGGGACCTCATTGCTGCATCTTTTAGCCCACTACTGATCCTGAAAAGTAATTCTAATCGTAGTTACAGTAACTTGAATTTCCTTCCATAGGGTAACATTGACATGTTTCACTTGAAAATTTTTCTAAGTGTGGAGTTTTGGCACTTTAAAAAATTCCTAAAAAATCAGCCGAACTACGAATTCCGATTTACTCACCTGTTTTCAGGAGAGACCTCAGTGTTGCATCTTTCAGCTCACTACTGTTCCTGAAAAGTAAATTTAACTGTACTTACCAGTAACTTGAATTTTCTTCCGTAGGATATCATTGCCGGCTATATAAAATATATATAAATTAAAAATATATTTTAAAAAAACATTACAATTTCAATATTTTTAAAAACATTTATTTTTCAATTTATATAAAAAATATGTAATGTAATTTTAAAAATAAAATATCTAAAAATAAATAATTTAAAATAATGTAGTAAATCAGTAAAAAAAAAATAACAACTAATACATTTAAAAATTATCATTTACAAAACCATTAAAATTCACTGAAAAAACCATAGGTTTCAGCCACGTTATAGTTAAAAATTAGCATTTAAAAAACCTTAGAAATTCACTGAAAAAACCATAGGTTCACCCGCGTTATAGTTCAAAATTAGCATTTAAAAAACCTTGGAAATTAACAAAAAAAAACATAGGTTTCACACACTTTATAGTTCAAAATTAGCATTTAAAAAACCTTGAAATTCACTGAAAAACCATAGGTTTCACACATGTTATAGTTAGCTGGACATTTCACTCATTCAAAGCCATTGAAATTCCCCCGTTATAGTTAACTATAACTCGCGCGCCCGCAATGCACTGGTGATGACATCACATATTACATCACTGATGACATCTCAAATGACATCACTGATGACATCATCCTTGTGAAAGAGTGATAGACCTCCTCTCAGCGTAATAGCGTAAATAACCCTTGATACACACATTCAAAAATAGAAACTAAAATAAAAAAAAAATGGAAATACCAATTCCATTAAGAACAACCTATTCAGTAATTCTAAAATCTACATACACATCCAGTCATTCACTAACAGTTCTATATAGGTGCTCATGCATGTACTCACTAATCATATGTACTCATACACCTATACATCTTATTACACACCAACACTCATCTATAGAGTTACTCACACACAAACTCACACATGCAAATAAACTATCAAACATCCATTTACTTGCATATACAGCTATACACCCACCACTACACTTACTTCTACAGAATCGTACACATACTTACTCTTGTTGTAGACGAATCTAGGACTCTAGTTAAATATTCCCGATTCATGCCCTTATATGGTTATATCAAATCATATCCTTATATAGGCATAAGAATCATACCCATATTAAGACATAGCCAATGCAGCTCAAATACGGCAAGGCTACTCCCATAGACTCCTAGAAAGCACAACGTGTTCTTAAACAAACCAAGCCTCCAGCAGCCCGGGAATTCACCCTGCTTCTGTATTGATTTGTCCTAGAACTCCCGGAGTCCGAAAGAACTGCGAGTTCTTAGTGACGTCTTATGTCCAACCTTACGTCAAACTCAGCACCTTCCAGGTATAAATATACCAGCATCTGCCCTAGCAAAACACACGGTGGTTTGGAGCAGATCGACTATCTACTTGCCCGATGCCCTGCTGTAGCAAGTGCCGAAGGAAGCCGACCCTCCTGCTGACGCACTGAGAGAGACGCTGTCTCCTGCCGAGAAATCCAGCTCTAGTGTTTCCCTGTCACCCTTGCGGGTTGCTGGGAGATCGAGTCCTGAGAGAGAGATACAAGACCTCCTTCATTCTATAACCAAGGTACGGAGCTGATTAGACCCGTAGAGAATTCTTGATTCAGATTCTTGGCAGAAACTATCTTAACTCAAACTACATCTCACTTACTCCTTCCCATGTACTAGGCTTAGGTTAGGTACACCGGGGTAGGCGTATCTTAGAAGCACCAGTTGAGTACGTTTAGTCATGATTTTAACATTGTATATATTTTATCCATTTTAAACACCGTATGGCTTAGAAACCATACCATGCTTTTACAGTATTATTTTATAATACTCCTTTTACTCTACGCACTTTACTTTATGACAAGTATTGCGATTGTAGCAATTCACTTCTCATGCATGAGAAAGAAGACTGTTCAATAAATGACCTCTTTTATTGAAACCGCCCGTCTCTCTGTTTCTCTGCACTTCTGGTGAAACTAAGCATGCACGATTGACTGAGTAAAATAGCTATCTATTGTTACCGCAACTCTGGAGGTATACTCCTTATTCTTGAGGGAGCAAAGTTGTCATGTTTATGCGGTTGTCAGAAACGAATCCCTTCTTGTGAATTCGAGAAAGTGTCTAGTGACCTCTGAGCTAGCTGGCATTCATAATTAAGTCTAACATATTCAATAGAAACCTAGTCAACCTAAGTCCTACGTCTAAACTATCGTTTATGTTATTCCAATGCGCAGAGCCTATTGGGAATATAGGAACTACACTACACTCTCTTAAACAATCACTTATAGAAACACATACTTATTTATACAGGAACTCTTACAATCTCTCGCTTTCACTTATACTCACTTATATACATCACTTATATACATAAATACTCATGTATAGTAGTTTAAAAACATATTTAGTTACTCATAAAGATACTATTGAGACAGTGATTCACTCACTAACACACCCATACACACACTCATCCACCCATACAGTCCTGCACACATGCTGTCTTCAAAACACATACAAACAGTGAGTCACCCATTCATGCGTCTATGCGGTAAGTAATACCCCCACCAAACCATACAGGCACTCATACTGATACTCTAAAAATCAATTAATAACCCATATCGACACTCATGTAGCTAGTCACCAACCCATGCAGCCACTTATACACAAAGTGAGACACTGATACAGATATTTACATATTTAAACATTACTCGCTAATACATGTATTCACTAAAATACACTTAATAAGTCAGTTATACAATCATTTGTACAAAAAAACATCCATTTAGAGAATTATTTACCCATTTATTCTTCCATCGACCTTTAGATATACATATATAAAACATATTTATTTTTCAGAAAGACACACATTCACTGGATGATGTCATCAGTGAAGTCATCAGTGATGTCATTTGAGATGTCATCAGTAATGTCACGAGTGATGTCACTGACCATGTCATGAGTGATGTAATATGTGACGTCATCAGCAGTGCATTGCGGGCGCGCGAGTTATAGTTAACTGTAACGGGGGAATTTCAATGGTTTTGTATGAGTGAAATGTCCAGCTAACTATAACATGTGTGAAACCTATGTTTTTCAGTGAATTTCTAAGGTTTTTTAAATGCTAATTTTTAACTATAACGTGTGTGAAACGACGAATACACAGAAAATTCTCCAAGAAAATGGCCTGCTCCGCTCCGCTCCTTCCCTGAAAGTTTCGGGGTGATTTGTGAAGCGGGGGCCGAGAAAAAAGGGGGGTCCCAAAACGTGTTTTCTCCAGGCAATTTTCCATAGGGACCTTTAAGACGGGTTACAGCCCGAACTGCTGAACGGAATTATACCACAATTGGCAAAAAGGTAGAGTTTGGTTCGCAGATTACGCTTAATGTTAAATGGTGTAAATCCGTTCAGTTGTTTCTGAGAAAATCTAAAGTAAAGTCATAGATATATCTATAGATGAAGTACCGTATGAGTACTGTCCGAGGATAGTGTGCATACCATTACGAGCACAAGCTGCATGCTAATTGGCTGTCGACTGTCTATCAACACTCCAAACCAGGAAGTGTTGGCAGCCATCTTGTGCCTCGGTAGAACCAAGGCACAAGAAAGCAGTGAAAGAAACGTGAAAAACATGTATAGGGGGCAGGGCAGAAACACCCTGACCCCGTAGGCCTGCTCAGGGGGTCCCACAAGGACCCCCTAGGCAAAAAAACATATTTTCTTTTATTAAAAGTCATGTTATACGTGTAAGGTACGCGTATGCTGTGAAAATGAAGAAAAAAAACCGAAGCCCGCTTTATTGTTAATTAGCCCCTGGGGGGGGGGTGTTTTTATTTATAATGGGGGGGCCCACTCCTCTGACCAGGCTTTGGCCGAAATCCTCTGTAATGACATAACCAGACAAGAGGCACACCCTTCTCGTACATCATGGCCAAGACCTGGAAAGAACTCCCCCTCAGCATCAGATAAACCCCCACACTGAAAGCATTCAGGAAGAGCCATAACACCTGGCTTTTCGAATGACAAACGCTGCACAAAACCCCCCGACATACTCCCCCAGCGCCTGGAAATCCTCACAGGTGAATAGTCTTCTTACAATGCTTCACAACCAATCAAAAAGAGATGTTGAAAGTTTCTGTTTTTAACATACGAGCAAATCAGATATGTTTGCATGGAGACGCAGCGAGAGGCAATTATTAAAGATGACTTGCTTTCGCAAGACCCGAAAGGCTTTTTCCAGAATAAGTACGCACTTCACTGCAAGACCCCATTTAATGATTATCTAGGCTCTGAAGCCTAAACACATCAGAAATCATCTCTCATCACTTTCTCTTCTTTTTAGTGTGGCAGACTGCGTGATCCTATGTCCAGAGCCCTCAAAGGCCCTGGAGACTGCCACGCCCAAAGACCAGCTCCTGCAGTGTCCTGGAGGCCGTGTGGCCCCCCTCCCAACATTTAAAAGCCCCGGGGGAGGTGTAAATGAATCAACACTGAATACGTTGGTACAGCCCACTGTGCTTACGCTACCAGGAAAACACAACAACACTATATGGCCCAGATTTCCATTGTAGTGATTTCTTAGTTCCAGGTCTAGTTGTCAGATCGGCATACACAGTCCCTCATAGCTGGTATACACCCACACCACACCCATCCAGGGCATCCATCACTACACACATGACCCTATCTATAAAAAAAGAAGGAGCGTACAATGCCCCCACGAAACCCGCCGACTCCTCGTGTCCTTCTGGAGCCGGCATTGCTTTTACACATGGGGAGATGCTAAGTTGCATGTGGAAATGCAATCTTGTTTGGATTTTGAAAGTGAGAACAGATTTCACTGCTGTGTCTTTCAAAGTTCAAACTAAGTTTGCTATGGGAGGGCGGGAGCCGCAAGACTTCCGCCCTCTCATAGCAAATAGCAGTATCCCGAGGGTATGCACCCCGGGACACTGCAGGAACCGGCTCTGGGCGTGGTGGTCTCCAGGGCTCTCGAGGGCACCAGGCGGAGGGCCACCGAGCCCCTGTCACACAATACAGAAATCTCCGGGGGGGGGGGGTGGTTGTTCCCGGGGTTTGAGGTCCACACACTTTTAATTTTGTAGGTGGGGCGTAGACATGCAAGTGGCGCAAGGGGGTTGTAAATGTGGTACACAGTGTTTTGTTTTAGTTTGCTTTCCTTTCTGTCTTGTAGAGGATCCAGGGTAAATATAACGGTTTTTGTACAGCCAGTACCTTTCAACGCTACTCTCAAACGGCTTTCTGCCTATTACCATAGTAACAGTTCATGGAACACTTGCGTGAGCACAGAGGTTAGAAGCTCACCACAATATGTTGCTAATTGAAATAGTTACTGTGCTGGAGATTTATATTTCTTTTCATAGGAACCGTTAGTCGTAGAAGAAGTCAGTGGAAAAGTTTTGTAAGCGATTCCTTCCTGTTCGGGGGAGTATTAGGGTAACGTGCTCCAAGCGGGACTTTACGAAGCTTAATGTTCATTTGCTGTGAAGTATTAAAAGTATATGTTTTGGCAGTCATTCCTTCCTCCTGTGCGGAACAACATGGACATTTTATTGGCTAAAGTGTTCCGAGCACAAGTTTGCTCCTTTTTGGGTGGGAACGATTCACTGTTGTCAGTGATATTGTCACGCATTTCCAAAGAAGTATGGGAAAAGAAAGTAGTAGAGGGCAGGTTAGGAACACTTCTAATTCTGTACAGTGCCCATAAGGTGGTGGAGAGGGATGATGAGGGAAAAAATTGTTTTTATATGTTTCAAGGGCCATTTATATAATTGCCGTGTGGTGTATAAATCACGTCGTAAAAATTACAGTGTCTTGCGCTGTTTTTATTTATCAAGTTTGTGGGTGACATAGTTCTTAGGAGTACTATTTACTTATAATGTGGTGTTTACTTTCCTGATGGGGAGGTTTGGTTGCGCAGCAAAAAATTCAGTCTAGGTTTGAAACAGCTTTTATTAAACAAATACAAATAAACTTTCTTCACAAACTGTTGCTGTATAATATGAAAGGGGTGACAACTAAAAATGGAATTTCATAAAATATCTGTTAAGCGTGGACATATCCTTCTTTTTTCTGCTACAGTTTGTAAAAGTGTTGCCCCACATTCTTGATGATGTAAGAGGGCATCAGTTACTTTTAGATAAAGTAGAATAGAAGTGCTACAACAAACACTCCAGCACTACATTATCTGAGATCAAGAGAACAAGTAAAAAACAGTTAAATATAAGTGACTTAATACTACATAGAAATGTATGCATTATTATTTTTCACATTTGTATTCTGTACAATTCAGGAACGTGCTGTCATAGTGCTTAGAGGTTGCAGACCGTTCCGCTAACAAATCACATACTCACTGAAGAATTTATAGGATGGTACTCTTATAATATATAGTACAGGTCCTATGTATTCTTTACGGAGAAGGTGAATAGGAACCGCAAATAAGAATAGAAATTAGAAAATAACATTCAGAAATGTAGGGTTTATTAAATATTTAAAGCAACAAAGAATGCATGATAGCTATATTTTTTGTCCTGCAGTTTCGTAAAACATGTTTCTTGAAAAAAATATCTGATCAAGTACTTTTTAATATTTGAAAGTTAAATTACAGATGGCGTTGAAAAATCTCCCATTCCTCTTCTGTAGCAATAGGACAATCTATTATAATATAACGATTGATACCATTGTTACAGTAAAAAGAAAAGGAAAATAAAGTTATGTATTTAACAGAACATCCATAATGAAATACTTTCGAGCTGTAATTATTTACTGAACTTCTTTTCTCCGGGAGGTGAAAAAGTTTGATCTTCGTGGCGACGGGTCATAAACTCCACTGAGATCATGACGGTGAGAATAATAATATGTATATATTTTCAGAGCACATGATCACAAGGGGAAAATAGACTGAAAACCGCAAGCCGGGAACGTTGCTTACTTATCGTTACTCTTTGTGATGACAGATCGTGAACTCCACTAAGAACACCATCACTGTTTATATAATTTTATATACATATTAACAGTATGTGATCTCTAGGGGAAAACACAATCACAAGTGGAAGATGGTGACGTTGACGGGTCACCAACACCTCTCAAGTGAAGTACAGTGTCAATATTGGATGTATGACGTTACAACGCATGCTTTTACCACGCATGCTGTTACAACGCAGTTTTCACAACGCATACCATTGCAACGCATAGCGCTTTGGGGTGCTGGATAGTGAATAGTTTAATTTACTATTCCAACTCCAGTCCCCGTGGACACTAGGAAAGGTGTTGGATAGTAAATTAAATCTATTCCCTATCCTAGAGCGCCCCCCAGCGCAATGCGTTGTAATGGTTTTCGTTGTAAAGCCTGCGTTGTAATAGCACTGCGTGGTAAAAGTTGCGTTGTAAAGGATGTTTCCCGTCAATATTATAATATAAAAAGTCACTATATACAAGCTGAAAGGAGCCAGAAAAGGAGCAATGTTTGTTATAATCTATCTGTTTTAAAAACAAGCTGCTGACGGTACAGAGAAAAAGTTTAAAAAGTGTTACTCGGTAAACTGTTTTCCTTGCATTTTCATGATTAAAAACATCTAAATAGTAGACATAAAACAAAATATCGTAAACAGTAGAAGAAAAAAAGGATTAATATTTGTTATTATTATACTTCTTAATTTAAATAATGCTAGCATTTGTAAATCATAAACCTACCCTCGGAAAGGTGTGCTGGCGCTTGGGGAGTTGGGAAGATTAAGCAAGGTATTACTTACAGTGGGATAGTGGTGGGCTAAGATGCTGATGGAGTATTGAATCGAACTGTGAACTGTGTTGTTGAAAGTCAGGTATTATAGGTGCTGTGTCATACATTTACCACACTTAAATGTTAATTACTGCTAATTAAGTTGAAAATATTCTTAAATTATAAGTAGGGCTGCTTGATTTATGTTTTTACTGATGTTTACAGATAAATACAAACAGAAAAGTATTTATTTTCCTCTTTGTATTTATTTTAAACTGTGCATGAATACAGAAATTGGGTTATTTTTTAAGCGTTTGTAAATGCTGTCAATGATGAGTAGTAGGGCAATAGGTCTGTTGTTCTAAAAGTAAAAGGGTCAAAACAATAAAAGACCTTTAGAAAAGATCCTTAAAGAGCAATATATATCCTCGTATATTAAAAGTTGCACATTTTAATATGAAGATTGTGTATAGTTTATCATGTAAGAGTGTTTACATGAGTGAAAACGTTCAGTCTTTCAGCCTTGAGTGCATATTTATCAGTAAAATAAATGTGGAAATATACTAATTTCAGATTAATTTATTTACAAAATCCGAAATATATATGTGTAAATAGATATACAGTTATTTTTTTTTAAATATAGATAAATATAGATGGAAATGTCTAAAAAATAAATACCATAAAACCTGGAGGTATAATTATAAGTAAAAAAACACTACTGTTAATTTTGTTTTTACTATAAAAAGTATACACGTGTTTTTAAATTTTACTTAAGAAACACTATAGGTTATAGGGATATTGTAGTTAGATATTGACATTTAACAAACATTTGACATTCACTGAAAAAATCATAGGTTTCACACATGTTACAGTTAGCAGGACATTTCACTCATACAAAACCATTGAAATTCCCGTTATAGTTAGTTCAGCTAACTATAACTCGCGCGCCCGCAATCCACTGCAGATGACGTCACATATTACATCACTCATGACATGGTCAGTGACATCACTCATGACATCACTGATGACATCTCAAATGACATCACTGATGTCATCATCATTGTGAAAGAGTGGCAGACCTCCTCTCACCCTAATATAACCTTTGATAAACACATTGAAAAATAGAAACTAACATTTTAAAAACAATGGAGATACCAATACCAGTTAGAAGAACCTATTCAGTAATTACAAAATCTACATACACATCTATTCATTCACCAACAGTTTTATATAGTCACTCATACATGTACTCACTCATCATATGTACTCATACACCTATACATCCTGTTACACACTAATACTCATCAATATAGTTACTCGCACACATACTCACACATGGAAACAAACTATCAAAGATTCATTTACTTTCATATACAGCTTTACACACACCACTACACTTACTTCTACAGAAAAGTACACATACTTACTCTCTTAAACAATTATGTATAGAAACTGATACTTATTCATAAAGGAACTCTTCCAATCTCTCACTCTCACATATACTCATTTATATACATCAATACTCACATATACTAGTTTAAAACATATGTAGTTACTCATAAAGACACTATTGAGACAGTCATTCACTCACTAACACACCCATACACACACTCATCTACCCATACAGTCCTGCACACATGCTGTCTTCAAAACACATACAATCAGTAAGTCAGTCATTCATGCATCTTTGCGCTACGTAATATCCCCTACCGAACCATACAGACACTCATACTGATACTCAAAAATCAACTAATAACCCATATACACACTCATGGAGCTACTCACCAACGCATGCAGCCACTTATACACAATGTGAGACACTGATACAGATTACTCGCTAATACATGTATTCACTAAGATACACTTAATAAGTCAGTTATAAAATCAATTTTTCAACAAAAAAACGTCCATTTAGATACTTATTCATCCATTTATTCTTCCATCGACCTTTAGATATACTTATATAAAAAATATTTATTTTTCAGACAGACACACATTCACTGGATGATGTCATCAGTGATGTCACTGACCATGTCATGAGTGATGTAATATGTGACGTCATCAGCATTGGATTGCGGGCGCGCGAGTTATAGTTAGCTGAACTAACTATAACAGGGGAATTTTAATGGTTTTGTATGAGTGAAATGTCCAGCTAACTATAACATGTGAGAAACCTATGGTTTTTTCAGTGAATTTCTAAGGTTTTTTAAATGCTAATTCCGAACTATAACGTGACTAAAATCTATGTTTTTTTCAGTGAATATATATATATATATATGTATATATATATATATATATACATATATATATATATATATATATGTATATATATCAAGAACTCCTTTCGACGAAAGAACAAAGGCCACAATAGGGGTAAGCAGGGGGATCATCAATTTATTCCGTAACATGCTTTTCAAATCAGCGAATGCATTTTGGCATCTCATATGCCTTCATCAGCGCCTAGGATCTTTATGGGCAGGATACAGGTAACATTGTGCTTTAAAATGATAGCCCCTTGATGATTGGTTCAAGTCCGCTCCACCCTCAGACACAGTGTCCTTTTCCACCAATAGTAGTGCACTCAATGTCCATGAACCACAATTCCCATAATGCATTGGGAATCCAGGTGAGTAGGGCGGATTGCGGGAAATGGCATCTCGATGAAATCTGACCAAGTCCCCAAGCATGTAGTGTGGATTGCGGTGTCCCCCTGAGTCCCCAGACCGCACCAACCTCCGTGAAGCAGGACTCCTTTGGGCGGGGACAAAGCCAACATTGCAGTTTCGCCCAGCGTAGAGCCAAATGACTCCATCACTGCCCCATCTCCTCCTGCACTCGGGGGTGGGCCTCAGGAATCCAGTAACCTGGAAACAAACGACCGCCTCAGCAGAAGCCAGTGAAGCCGAGGCCAACTTCGGGATGCGGGGGCCTCTGGAGCGCGCCTCTGGCATGCGCGCAAAATTGTAGCAAGAACTCCTTTCGACGAAAGAACAGAGGCCACAATAGGGGTAAGCAGGGAGATCATCAATTTATTCCGTAACATGCTTTTCAAATCAGCGAATGCATTTCGGCATCTCATATGCCTTCATCAGCGCCTAGGATCTTTATGGGCAGGATACAGGTAACATTGTGCTTTAAAATGATAGCCCCTTGATGATTGGTTCAAGTCCGCTCCACCCTCAAAACAGTGTCCTTTTCCACCAATAGTAGTGCACTCAATGTCCGTGAACCACAATTCCCATAATGCATTGGGAATCCAGGTGAGTAGGGCGGATTGCGGGAAATGGCATCTCGATGAAATCTGACCATGTCCCCAAGCATGTAGTGTGGTTTGCGGTGGCCCCCTGAGTCCCCAGACCGCACCAACCTCCGTGAAGCAGGACTCCTTTCGGCGGGGGCAAAGCCAACATTGCAGTTTCGCCCAGCGTAGAGCCAAATTGATATGTCATCAGTGATGTCATGAGTGATGTCACTGACCATGTCATGAGTGATGTAATATGTGACGTCATCAGCATTGGATTGCGGGCGCGCGAGTTATAGTTAGCTGAACTAACTATAACAGGGGAATTTCAATGGTTTTGTATGAGTGAAATGTCCAGCTAACTATAACATGTGAGAAACCTATGGTTTTTTCAATGAATTTCTAAGGTTTTTTAAATGCTAATTCCGAACTATAACGTGACTAAAACCTATGTTTTTTTCAGTGAATACATATTCACTGAAAAAAACATAGGTTTATTTAGGCGTGTTATAGTTAGCTGGACATTTCACTCATACAAAATCATTGAAATTCCTCCGTTATAGTTAGTTGTACTAACTGTAACTCTCGCGCCCGCAATCCACTGGTGATGATGGCACATATTACATCATTCATGACATGGTCAGTGACGTCACTGATGACATCTAAAATGACATCACTGATGACATCATCCACGTGATAATCAGATACACCTCATCATACACTAGTATAACCTTTCATCACTCTGAAAAATACAGAGTATCATACTTTAATCCATTGACACACCAATACAAGTATCTAAAAACCTACTCAGTGATTTCTAGATCTACACACACATCTAATCAATTACCTATAGATTCACTCATACATGCATGTCAATGATCAATAGAACACTATCAAGTATACTTATACACCTATATTGACATTACACACCAGCATACATCCTATTCAGTTATGCAGTCATCCTACTCACTTTTGCAAAGAATGTATCATATTTACATTTACTCAGCTACACACTTATACAAATAGCACTTTATTTATTCATATAGATAGTAACTCATTCTTAGTGTGTTATGAAATTACTATTACAAGTATACAGCTATCTATACAGTCACTCATGCAATCAATGCGTTTTATGTATACTTATTTATATACAACAAATATCACATACACTGCCTTTTATTATTCTAGTTTGTTGGACATGTACCATTGAGAGATATATTTGCTCATCAGCACACCCATAAACATATTCACTCATCCAAACAACTATTATAACATGTAGTTTTAACGTCATATACCTGAATCAACTATTGACACATCTTTGGGCAGCCACACCCCCCCCACCGAATCACACGCACAATCACTCTCCCATACAAATAATCAGTTAACTAATCAATAACTAATATAGACTTTCACGTAGCTAGTAACCAACTGGTACAGCAGTTTACACAACAACTGACAAAGTAATACAGATATTCACACAGTTTAGTCACTATCCAATATATTTAGTGAGACACTGTAAATTAGTCAAGTAAACAGTCAATCACACTGCTACTAAAACCTCCATCAAGATAGGTATATATCCACTGATTGTTAAATGCAGATTGCTATATATATAATACATATTTAAATAACAAACCAAACCATATTCACTGGATGATGTCATCAGTGATGTCATTTGAGATGTCATCAGTGATCTCATCAGTGATGTCACTGACCATGTCATGAATGATGTAATATGTGACATCATCATCAGTGGATTGCGGGCGCGAGAGTTACAGTTAGTACAACTAACTATAACTGAGGAATTTCAATAATTTTGTATGAGTGAAATGTCCAGCTAACTATAACACCCCTGAAACCTATGTTTTTTTCAGTGTATTTCTAAGGTTTTTTTAAATGATAATTCCCAACTATAACCTTCCTGAAACCTATGTTTTTTTCAGTGAATTTCAAAAAAATTTTAAATGTCAATATCTAACTACAATATCCCTATAAACTATAGTGTTTTTTAAGTAAATTTTAAAAACATGTGTATACTGTTTTAGTAAAAACAAACTTAACAGTAGTGTTTTATAACTTATAATTATACCTCCTGGTTTTATAGTATTTATTTTTTGGACATTTCCATTTGTATTTATCCATATTTTTTTTAAATACTTGTATCTGTATTTACCCATATATATTTCGGGTTTTGTAAAAAAATGAATCTGAAATTAGTATATTTCCACATTTATTTCACTGATAAATATGAACTCATGGCTGAAAGACTGACCGTTTTCACTCATGTAAACACTCTTAGATGATAAACTATACAAAACCTTCATATTAAAATGTGCAAGTTTTCTTATACAAGCATATATATTGCTCTTTGAGGCTCTTTACTAAAAGTCTTTTATTGTTTTTACCCTTTTACTTTTAGAACAACAGACTTATTGGCCTAGTATGCATCATTGACAGCATAAAAAACAAAACAATTTCCGTATTTATCCACACTTTAAAATAAATAAGGAGAGGAAAATAAATACTTTTCTGTCTGTCAAAATCAGTAAAAACATAAAACAAGGAGCCCTACTTATAATTTAAGAATGTTTTCAACTTATTTAGCAGTAATGAACACATAAGTGTGGTAAAAGTATGACGCAGCACCTATAATACCTGACTTCGAACAACAGCATTCACAGTTTGATTCCAAAGTCCATCAGCATCTTAGACCACCACACACCACTATCTCACTGTAGGTAACACCTTGCTTAATCTTCCCAACGCCCCAAGCACCGGCACACCTTTCTGGGGGTAGGTTTACACTTTACAAATGCTGGCATTTTTTTAATTTAACAGAATAGTGATGACAAATATTAGCAAATTTTTTTCTTCTATTGTAAACAATATTTTTTTAATGTCTTCTATTTAGATGTTTTTAATCATGAGAATGCAAAGGACACAGTTTACCGGGTAACACTTTTTAAACTCTCCAACGTATGTAGATAATAAGGACCTTAAACGTGTTACTATGGAAATCGAAACCTTTACAGCTTCACAGTTTGTAACTTTTCCCAACACGTGCACAACTAAAACAGTTAAAACGTGAGCATGTGTAAACTGTAAAACGTGACATCTAAATTGGCGGAGCTGCATCTTCCTTCCATAGACTACTAAACAACCAAAATCTTTATAAACCACACCTATTGTGCGATTAGTTTCGTTTTCGCAAGTTATTTCTGTGTCGCGACGTTGTGATGGTCTAGCATCGGATTCTTGTTTTGCGTCAACAAAACATATTATGGAGTTGTAAGTTGTTTCATTATGGCATAGTAGATAGTTATAATTTGTGGCTATTTGTCAATATTTAAACATTTATATCTAGAAAAAAATTTTATTGCATTTTTTTCCCTTTTTCTCTGTAACATCAGCAGCTTATTTTCAGAAAGAGATAGATTACAACAAACATTGCTCCTTTTCTGGCTCCTTTCAGCTTATATATTGTGACTTTCTATATTATAATATTGACACTGTACTTTGCTTCAGAGGTGTTGGTGACATGTCGGCGCAAACCCTAAACATTTACAATCAACGTCACCACCTTCCAGTTGTTAGTGTGTTTTCCCCTAGGGATCATATACTGTTAATATGTATATTATAATATTAACAGTTATGCTGATCTCAGTGGAGTTCATGACCCGTCGGCACAAAGAGTAAAGATATATAAGCAACGTCACCAGCTTCTGGTTTTTAGTCTGTTCCCCCCTTTTGATCATATACTGTGAATATGTATATTATAATTTTCACACTCATAATGATCTCAGAGGAGTTTATGATGTGTCGCCACGAAGATCAAACTTTTCGACGTCCCGAAGAAAAGAAGCTCAGAAAATAATTACCACTGGAAAGTATTACTTTATGGATCTTCTGTTCTATAGATAACTTTATTTTCCATTCTACAATGGTATCATTCATTATATTGTAATAGATTGTCCTATTGATACAGAAGAGGAATAGGAGATTTTTCGGCGCCATCTGTAATACAGCTTACGAAACATTAGAACGTACTTTAGCAGATATTTTTTTCAGTGAGCATATTTTACGAAATTGCAGAATAAAAAAATATAGCTTTCATACATACTTTGTTACTTTACATATTTGATAACCCTATATTTCTGAGTGTTATTTTCCCATTTCTATTCTTCTCAGATGCTGTTCCTATTCACCTTCTCCCCATAGAATATATAGGAACAGTACTGTATATTATAATAGTACTATCCTATAAATTCTTAAGTGAGTATGTGATTTGTTAGAGGAACATTTTGCAACCTCGAAGCACTACGACAGAACGTTCCTGAATTCTACAAAATACAAACTTGAAAAATAATAATGCATACATTTCTATGTAATATGAAGACACTTGTAGTTAACTGTTTTTTACTTTTTCTCCTGACCTCAGATAATGTAGTGCGGGAGTGTTTGTTGTAGCACTTCTAATCTACTTTATCTAAAAGTAACTGATGCCCTTTTACATTATCAAGAATATGGGGCAACACTTTTACAAACTATAGCAGAAAAAAGAAGGGTATGGCCGCGCTTAACTGATATTTTATGAAATTCCATTTTTATTTGTCACCCCTTTCATATATACAGCATCAGTTTCTGAAGAAAGCTTATTTGTAATTGCTAAATAAAAACTGTTTCAAACCTAGAATGAAATTTTTGCTGAGCAACCACACCTCCCCATCAGAAAAGTAAACACCACATTATAAGTAAATAGTGCTCCTGGGAAGTATCCCACCCGCAAACTTGATAAAAAAGACCACAAGACACTGTCATTTTTCCACCGTGATTTCTACACCCCACGGCAACTATATAAATGGCCCTTAAAAGATATAAAAACAATGTTTTCCTTCACAATCCCTGTCCACCACTTTGTGACCACTGGACAGAGTTAATAGTGTTCCTCCCCTCCCCTCTACTACTTTCTTTCAATAGTTCGCAACCAACCAACATAAAGGTCAGGAAGGTCCTCCTTACAACATGTAAGCCAATCAGATGTCCTCGCTACTCTACAGAGCAGAAGTCAATTGCAGAAAACAGTTCTACCTTTCATGGTTCGCACCCAATGAACATTAAGCTTGTTGTTGGAACATCTCAGCCAATTAAACGTTAATCTTGTTCCTCGCACACATACAGAACATGCCCTCCCACATATTCATAAATTTCCTGTAACAAAGTGACTCTATCCGTAACAAAAGTGAACACTGCCTAATAAATAAACATTATTCCACATTATATTAAAGAAAAGCCGCAATACGCCGCATTGTTGTTTTCTTGATATAATTTCCACAGCCTACTGCACTCCCCTCCCAACATGAGTGAAGCACCGGGACTGTGGGGGCCCCAGTGAAACCCCGCTATTATTTTTTTAACAAATAATAGCGGGGGCCGTAATCGGCCCGGGATGGGGGGCTGCGTGGCCACTCTCCCCATTTCATAAAAGACTGGCCCCAGGGGAAAGGGGGCTTTGGGGCCGAAATCAGCCCAGGGCAAGGGAGCTACGCAGCCCCCCTTCTCTAACAAAAGAAAAAAACTCTGGCAAGCCACTGGAGGCCACACCCCCTTCACTACCACTGTGCACATGCACCTCCTGACACAGAGATGGTTGGGGAATGAAGTCCCCTTGAATGCTGAGTGTCTTTGGCGGCCAACAAGCCCTTCTATTAGCTCCAGTAAGTCCCAGACAGTGGGATTGCTGAGTGGACTTGGAATCCATGTACCCTTTGTCCACCATGCTTTAAACACACCTCCTGGCACACTGCTGGTGGAGGAATGAATTCCAATTTACTTCTGAGGGCCTCAGGACTAAAGGGACTTCTTCTCCCAACCAGTAGTGCACCAAGAGGCACGTTAACAGAGTAGTGGAGAAAGGAGGCGTGGCCTCTGATGACCTCTCAGCAATCCAGCTGTTTGAGTTTTACTGGAGGTAACAGGATGGGTAGTTGGCCACCAAGGACCCTCTGGATCCAAGGGGACTTTATTCTCCTACTAGCAGTGCGGCAGGAGGTGCGCTTGCAGAGTGGTGGAGAAATGGGGCTTGGCCGCCAACAACCTCTCAGCAGTTCTGCTGTGTGGGACTTACTGGTTGTAACAGGAGAGGTATTTGGCTCCCAAGGGCATCCTTACTGGCTGCCTCACTGCTCTTGTTTGCACCGGCCGCAACTGCTCTGCAACTAACTTGCAAACATCTTCAAACTTCTTCCATGACAAGATCGCCAACATCTACAGAAACTTCAGACCCCAACCCAAGACCACCGACTTCGTCAAGCAACACAATGACTTTACTACCACAACAGACATCTGACTAGCCAAATGAAGCTAGCTCATCTCACAGGACACTGCCTCCATCATAAACTCGGTCTACTCAGGAGCCCCAACCAACCCATGTCCTCACCGAGTCTTCAACTTGCCAGAATTAGCCTTATACCTACCAACTTGTTCAATACCACAATTGCCACGGCCAACTCCCTGAGGACTGGAAACATGCAGAAGTCAATGCCCTACTAAAGAAACCATCAGCAGAACTCAGCGAACTCAACAACTACCGACCAATCTCCCTGCTCCCATTCCAAGTCAAAGTATTAGAAAAAGACATCAACCAACAACTCCTTACATCCGGGATAGAACCTCCTACTCGACTCCTCCCATTCCGGATTCTGAAGCAACCACAACACCGATACAGGCCTCATCTCAGCTACCGATGACATCCGAGCCCTGTTTGGCTGCGGCTCTGATCCACCTAGACCTCCCGGCAGCATTCGATACAGTCTCCCATCACACACTCATCACAAGACTGCACAACATAGGCATTAAAGGAGCTGCCCTCAGTTAGATGCCTCTTTGTTCACCGGAAGAACGCCTTCCCCCTTCACCTCTGAACCCAAGGAAATCATCGATGGAGTACTCCAAGGATCCTCGCTCAGCCCAAACTCTTCAACATGTATATGAACCACTGGGCAGCATCGCCAAAGCCCATGGATGACACACAACTGATCCTCTGCCTCTCAGAAGACACTACCAAGACCAACTTCCACAACTGCATGACAGACATTGCCAACTGGATGAAGGACAACTGCCTGAAGCTCAAGACAGAGGTACTGATTTTTAGACACAAAAGCTCTTCATGGGACGCATTTTGGTGGCTCTCAGAGCTCGGACCTACTCCTACTCCCCACTGACTACGCTAGGAACCTAGGCATCATTCTGGACAACAAGCTAGCATGAGGACTCAGCTAAACTCTGTCTTCCCCTCCTGCTTCTTCATCCTCCACATGCTTCATAAGATATTCAAATGGCTACCTCAATGCTCAAGACACACCATCACCCAGGCCCTCATCTCCAGCCGACTGGACAACAGCCATCACCTCCTCTGATTACTACAGGTCATAGAAAATGCTGAAGCCAGACTCTTCTAGAATCTCCCTAGACAAACCCACATCACCTCCTACCACAAATAATTCCACTGCCTCCCTGAACAGAAAAGATGCCAGTTCAAGTTCCTGATCCATGCATACTAGGCACTACAGAACTGCAGACACGCCTATTTGACCACCAACAGAACTTCCATCAGCCCACCAAACATCTCCGCTCTGCGTCCCTTTCTCTTGTCCTCACCCAGTTCATCCGACATAGCAGATGGGGAGGTCACTTCTTCTCCTACCTTGTAGTGAAGACATGGAACGAGCTACCCTTTCATCTAAGGACCGTCCCATCTCTTCCACAGTTCCAAAAGGCCCAGAAGACATGGCTTTTCAGATAATCAACCGAATGCTGCCAGCGCCTGGATGTCCTCACGGTGTCAGGTCTCACCCAACCAGTGTGCGTATCACACACCGGCCTGGGCGGGACTTGAAGGAAGAACTACCTGAGTAGTTCTTCCTGCTGGTTGTTGAGTGCATGCGCACGTACATTAGGTCGCGTGTGTAAGCATCGGCAGCCAGCTCGGACGCGACAATTACAAAAGCCACGTCCAAGTTTGAAACGTTGCTTGGCTTCACGCTGGTTTGGATGGCGTTTTGCCTAGCCCCGTTTTCTTGGACATTTAAGCCCCGGCTCCATGCATGCATTCTGCCCTCATTACTGACCCGTTTGGGATATCCTTGTGTACTTTTGAGCCCCGGACCCTGCACGCATTCTGCCCTCATTATTGACCCACTTGGGTTATTTTCATGTACGTTTGAGTCCCGGGCCGTGCATCCATTCAGCTCTCATTACTGACCCACTTAGGCTATCCTTGTATACTATCAAGCCCAGGCTCCCTGAATGCATTTGTTTCCTTGATTGCTCTTCCTCCGGGGTATTCCTTATTGCCCCACTGAGTTCTTCTCCCTGCATTCTATGCTTGTGATCTTCTCAGCATTTGTGTGGAGGACTTATTCCTTTCTTGAGCCCACCACCATTTCCAGGATGTGGCTACTTACCTGCAACTTGTGGAGTTCTTATCATGTGCAAAAGTGTTGGTTGCCATCCTCTCTTGCCTCCTGCCTTGAGGAATCTATTTGTCATCAAGAAGACTTTATAGGATTTGTCAATAGACTCATTCAAAATCAGGTCAGTGCACTTAGCCTGCGGCTCCAACAAACTTTATTGGCCTTTCAATGCAACTCTATAGAAGATTGGTATAATATTGGAAATAACAAACTAATGCATCGTCTCAGCTGTTCTTACGGATTCTCAGGATCATATTTCCCTGGTTATTCTAATCTCTCCACACAAATATTCTGTAAAACGGGGGGGGAGGGTGGGGGAGGGTTGAAGGATATCAGGCTTTTGTTATTTACGTGACGGGTGAGTGAGTTTGTAAGGGGTTTAGAAATCCTAGTTAGTACATTTCTTTGTATGTAGCTATTTTTTCCAAGATTGTGTCTGATTATCTTTTTGGGAATATTTTAGGAATCACAAGCACCAGGGAACCTGGGTCATTAGATTGGGATATGAACCAGACAGTTGTACCAATCCTAGAGTTTTGTCTTCTCTTCTCTTCCTCCCTACCCTCTCCTTTCTTTGCCCCCTGTTGCCCCTTGGTATATTCCCCAGACACCTATGTTTTTCTTGTAGGTACTGGAGACTGTTCCTAGGAGGCATAGGGATGATTATCTTTGCTCCTGCAGTTTCCAGGTTTCAGGTGAGTGAAGACTTGACACACGGATGACAAGAAGTGCTCTACAAATCTGATTGATTGAAATCTAGAGCTGCCAATTTGAGTGCTTCTATGTGTATTATTAAGGATTTTGATACAAATGGGGGATTTACATACCAAGTGTAGATTTGTCTGATTTACAAAAAATTGGACTAACAAGTATGTGGTTGTGAATTAGGATATGTCTTGAAACTTTTTTTGATGAATATGATTGAGTGGTGTGAAAAGTACATAAGTGAAGATACAACTGTCTTGAATATAACTCAAATGGGAATGATGTAATGAGATGCATTTTCTCTTGAGAATTTACATAGTGATACATGAAATAGCGGGTGAAGATCCAAGATGTTTTTCAAGAACATCATGATGTAGAAATTATATTTTAATTATGCCAATGGAAACAGCGTAGAGAAAATTAGATGTTCACAATTTAACATTGAAATGTGTACTCATGTCTTTATTTGTCTTTGTCTGTTTTTGTGGTGTAGTAATTGTCTCAGGAATATGTTTGGTCCTGAAGAAGCAATCAAATTCTAAAACTTGTTTTGGACAATTAATATTATACAAAATATTAGCTGACTCTGAGAACTGTGCCCTCAATTTATCATTTTGAATTAAAAACCTATAGAATGGATGTGAGTACTCTTATGTAATTGTTATAGCATGTGCTCTGCAAAACTTCCACATAAATGATTACATTTTCTCTTGTGATTTAAATATTGTTTCATTTGAAGACTGCTTTTGGCCAGTTAAATGTGCCTTTGTTGTAGTTTGGGGCAGCTTTGTTAACTAGACTTACTTTGGGGTGTCCTTAAACCAGATTTATTTCAGAAGAGTATCAGGGTTTAGTGCCTCTGCATTGGTGGATACATCCTAAACCATCTAGCAAGATGGCCCTCGCTTTATATATGTGTTTTCTAAAATTGCTGCTGCCAAATCTAATTAGTGTTCTTGATCTCAATAATTTTGCATATTCAACTAAGAAGAGTATCAGCTGCTCTAAGGTCCAAAAAATGGCCACTTTGCATGTACCTGTGTCTCAACATGGATAACAACCCAAACTGTCATTTCACTGACAGCAGTGGTGGTGTCAGAATTCGCGTGGGGTTGCACATGAGTGCATAAGCTGTGATGTCATAGCCACTCAGGAGGTGTTTCCAAACATCGTGCAGCTTTTGAGATGGAGTTGCATGTGTTGTGCTCTGAAGGCTGGGAAACTGTACTCAGTGATTTCATCACTCATTAGGTGGTGGTTTATGATGTGTCTAGTCAGAGCCTTCATGTGCATGCAGAGGCCATTTTAGGATGTTGGGCAGTTAGAGGAAAGTCCATCGAGTTAAAGATTGATCCATTTTGAAGGATTGAGAACTTAAAGTAAAAAAATGTATTCTTACAGAAGTTTTAGACTTTTTGTGTTTAACAAGGGTTTAATTAGATTAAATTATACATTTAAGTTTGAAGTGCGATAGTATGTGGAGAGAAATGAGACGGGAAAAGTTGTTTCCCCTCTATAAGATCTAGTCAGTGTGGCAAAGCATTGTTTAAAGTTTTAGAAAGTACAGCTGAAGAGACATTTACAGGAAAGTGAAGATTGTTTAAAAATCTGTGGTCATTGACTGCAGTAAAGGTTTCACATAGGATGAAACGTAGATGTTGTTGATTTGAGTGCTATGTTTACCAGAATTGCCCATGAGTAAGATAGGTTATGAATACCCTCACAGTAAGGTTTGGCTGGAGAGTGCTGAGAGCTTGTATTATAGCCAGATGAATTGCCTTGACAGAATTAATAATTGTAAAAAGTCTTGTATAAGGAAGCAATATTTGTCTCTTGTGATGAATCATCGAGAAGTGCATAGATGGAGCTCAGAAGATCACCCTAAAAAAATACTTTCCAGCTGAGGGTGAAAAAAGGATAATAATTAATTAACCTTTAAGGAGGTCTTTGATTGACCCATTTTTGAGACATACCTCACCCAAATAATATCAATAGTGGCATTTTGCTGAGCACCTTGAATAAGAAGAAAGATTCCAAAGGAGGAGAGAGCCTGCCGAGGATCGAATGTTCAAGACCTTGTTACTTTAGGAAATTATGAAAAGTCAGGTTAATGTTAACATTTTCACCTGTGCTGGGAAACATTGGAGAGATCCTCACAAAGCTTTGATTAGGCTATTAAAAAAGGTCAAGGCCCTTTGCCAAATGTTTTGGGGTCTCTAATCACAAAGTTTTTGATCTAGTTGAGGATAGTTACATTCAGAAGGATAAGTTGCCGTGAAAGAATTCCACCAGTGAGTTTGTTCATGGAGTGATATCATTCTGCATTTTCCATGTAAATGAAGAAGAGTATATCAAAATAGATCCAAAGCTTACCGATAGAAGTTCAGTAGAATATTTTATGGTGAAAATCTCCTAAAGTTTGCCGATATATGCAAAAGTATTCAATTTGTTACAGAAAGTAATGTGCAACGTTAAAATGGTATTTAAGAAAGGAGTTTCTGCTGGTGCAGCAAGTGGCTGGGAAAATAAGGCGTCCCTACCCAAGTTAAGGACACAGAACTAACTATACATAATTTGTGTGTAGGGGTAGACACTATACTAGGAGGCAGCAGTATTCCACAGGGTTTTTTTCATCAGCACCACAGAACTCAAGCTAGGAATACATGTGAAAAACAAAGTTGGAGCTCTGCTTCCGGTATATTCAAAACACAACTGTTTGTATAAAATGTTAAGTGAATAGAGCACTGATGTTGGTCCAGGGCTGTTTGTGTAATAGGACTCAAGCTATGTTTCACTGATGTGGTGAAAGAAATTCGAAAACAGTTTAGGCTTGCTTGTGTTCCCATCTAGAGAAGACTGACATGATGGTACAGGTTGAACTGTTCCTTTTACTGTGGGATCACCACTGCTATGCATATGTCTGTTTTCTGTCTGGGGTGGTAAAGCAAGCAAAAGAGTACAGCCCACTGGCTCTGATAAATTCAAGTATTGGACACATCAATTTATAGTTTTAGACGCTGTAAGCATGATGCACATACCAGAAGGGGTGCCTCCACGGCCGGATTAGGAACAGCAACCAACCCTGGCAGATAGCTGCTCAACCGGCCCAGGGCGCGGGGGCAGTTTGGTCGGCTGGTGAGAAGCACTAGTTTTGCTTTTGTTAGAGGGAGCCGATATTGCAGCACTCTCTGATTATTTTTCTCTCTCTAGAGGGGTACGACAGGGGTGTCCCTTATCACCTTTATTGTTTGTAGTAGCACTGGAACCCTTTTAAACTAAAATCAGACAGGATGTTCAGATCTCTGGATTCCAGCTTGGGACGCATCAAGTTAAAATATTTGTTTATGCAGATGATATCCTTTTACTTGTAAACAACAAGGGTTCCCTGTTAGAACAAATGGCAATCAACCCCTAGGTCAGGGAATAAATCTGTGGAATAAACTACCTAGGCGGTAATTCTAAATTATTAAAACAATATTGAAAGGACCAGCACTAATGGAGAACAGTTTCCAGATAGTTACAAAAGTTTATTACAATCACATAAAAAATACATGTATCAAAAATCAATAGCTAAAAATATACCTTCCGTGGAAAGTAAACATACATCAATTATATCATAAAAATTCTTGAACATAAAGGAATAAGTTGTGTGTCGACGCGTTTCGGCGACCAGCGCCTTTCTCAAGACAGTTTACAACTTTCTGAAAATAAAAACAATAATCAATATATAGTTTATAATCAGTCATTACAGTATTATCTAGACATTGATGTAATATTCAAAACGACCTATATAAACAATATATTCTCTGTAAACTAGAAAAAACTGTTCAAACAGCTAAGGTCCTAAGATAATCTAAGCACAGCTGATAATCTGACAAAATGGCATAATAGAAATAACATAACATAACCTCTATTGTAGCTTTCTACTATTTGGCTTGTTACTATATTCTTTGGATGGCGTGAGACAGGAATGATACAAAATTCGACTATTACATTCGCTAATATTTGATAAACATTGTTCAGCATTGTATTTGATAAACACTGTTAAACATTGTATAATAATTACTTATTTGTAAAGCAAGTTAATCTGCAACTGAATTATTCTTTTACAAAATCAAGATTGATCTTTTATTCATAATTTGCATTTTTTATGCGATAAATAAGGTAGTGGCTATTGATTAGATCCGAGAAGAACAGATGAAAAAAGAAAATAAAAGAAAATAGAGTGGGATGAACAAGAACACCTCTCTTGGTCCAGTACTACACAGGTTATGACAGTACTACTCTTCACTGCTGGTTTGGTGACCCGAGCACTAGGCGATCTCTGTTTTATAAGTGATACGGACGGTTCTAATATTTATAGACACAGCCTTCTGATGTCTCTATTTGTGCTGATGTAATAATTGTAGTTTTTGGACTTACAGAATTAGATATATACATATTTAGTTTCACTTACCTAAAGCAAGAATGAACTAGACACAATGATTCACGACACAATGGTTAGAATTTCGACACTGTGGGGATCCATGTGATTCTTAAAACCGGAATTACCATTTCTGTTTGAGAGATTCTGTAATTTTTAATAGAGACAGAAAGCATTTACTATTGCCAGATATGACGGCTAGCGCCAATTATTTTATCTCTGAAAAGATCATTTTTATGAGAAAGAAAATAAAGAAAATAACTGACCTAATCTGATAAATCTGCGGTTCTTATATCAGAGAGGGTATTCGAATACTTCAGCAATATGGATACTTTGGTCTTTATTACCAAGAAACACGGACTGCCTGAGTATTAAATGCAAAATGTACCGTTGAAAATAAACAATCCGAGCTACTGGAAGAATATATACTCCTAGGTCTGCCCTTTACCTGCAATAGAGCTCTTGGATTACGTCGCCTCCACAATATATTATTTTACTTCTAGAGCCTTAGGATACCAGCGTTATCTAAAATACGATAAGTGAAATACGAAGATTCAGTAGATTATTTTTAAGTAAGGGCGATAGATTATCTTTAATCCCTTGTACGTTCTTACCGGACTGTTCGTGAAATCACGGATGTATTTGTTTTGAAATAAATCGCTGTCTGGTGCTTGATATATAATAGGTGGCCGTACTCGATTCCGAGCCTAAATAAATAGAACAAATGCCTAATTACTGTTATATTCAATGTGTGCCTCTCGTGGACAAATGCCCTCTCTATGTCTCTGAGTGTTAATAAGGGGTTTCATACCTATGATGTCGGCTCTTTAAATCCCGGCGGTATAGCGCGATGTGGATTTAGTCGGGTTGTGACGATAAACACAGCTAGATGGAATCCTGCCGGATGACAAAATAATGATATGATAAGCACATCTGCTTCAAGGCAGAGCGTGTTTTCAAGCTGGAGTAAGGGCGCTTGACTTCTAAGTCAGAGCGCGTGATTTTAAATAACCGGCATATGCAAAATGCATACCTGAGGTTTCTTAGATGAAAGCCGCGTGGAGGCGAACGTCTTACTCGAACGTGGTTCTTTGATGAAATGAAGATCGGGCCGATTGCGCGCGTATTTATGTATGCACCTGGGGGAGTAATTAAGGTAGTCCTGACGTGGCTAGGAATAATGAAGCTCGAGGAAAGACTCCTCTGTAGTTACTTGGGCAAAATGTAGCAGGCTCTTGCTGTTACTTCAGCTACAGATGACTATTAGTAATCAGTCATGAGCTGCTATGTCGAAAATATATTTTAAGCGCTAATCGCCAATATAGAAAAAAATATAATAATTAATGGGGGTCAATACAGCAGAGGAATGGGGTATTTTATTCTCACATCACCAAAACCGATTTTTAGCTAACTACAGGGGAACATCTATTTATGTATCCCCTTATCTCGATGTTCTTCCGTCGCTATGTATTTAAAAAATCGCATTTTCCCATGGAATTTCGCTGTTTAACCCCTCACGAAATGTATTAAGAGAAAAAATCCAGAAGACTTCACGCTTCTTGCGTATTGCCTCACCTCCTTTATCGTCACATGTGTTAATTTTTTCTAGTATGCGCCACGTGAAATCACTGGGACCATGGCCATGGTCTAGAAAATGCTTCACAATTGGTGCAGTTATTTTTTTGGTTCTCACCGCTGAACGATGTTCGGTCAGTCGTGTCTGAATTGCACGAGATGTTTCGCCCACGTACCCCAACGGGCATGGGCACTCCAAAAAGTATATAACATTTGAAGTTCTGCAATTGAACATCCCTTTGGCACTGGTAGTGTATCCATTGTGAGTGAAAGTAACTCCTTCATGGATATTTGCGCAGGATTTACAACTAGAGCAAGGGAAGGTGCCCTTTACAGGGTTGTCTCCTGTGAGAGATTTCTGTGCTAAATGCTGAGAATCTCCTAAACTTTTCATCCTTGAATGGACGATGTAATCTTTAATGTTTTTATTTCGCCTGTGGGCAAACAGAGGTTTTTCTAATTTAGTTGCTCCATTACTATTCAAGATGTGCCATGAGGAGTTAATTACTTGTTTCACTTTAGCATTTACTGTGGAATGACGAGTGATACAAACTAGTTTGTTAGCTTCTTTTGTTGGTTTAGTTCTTAACAAACAGTCTCTATCGTAGTACCGGGCTCTTTTGTACGAATCCCACACTAATCTATGTGGATAGCCTCGGTTTAAAAATTTCAGTTTCATCTCTGCCGCCTGTATGTCAAAATCTTGGAGATTAGTACAGTTCCTCCTCACTCTCAAAAATTGAGAGAATGGGATGCTTTGTCTCTGATTCCTAGGATGGAAACTACGAAAGTGCAGGAGAGTGTTCCTGGCCGTCGGTTTTACAAAAAGATCTACTTTCAGTTTTCCTTCCTCATGGAAAATCCAAATATCCAAAAATTCCAACCTCTCAGAACTGATGTGGGAAGTAAATTTGAGATTAGGATCGCATGCATTAAGCCATGCCAGGAAGTCATCCAAAGCTGGTCTCCCATCGGTCCAGACGAAAAAGATATTGTCTATATATCTGGACCAATGGGAGACCGACTCGTAAAAGGGCGCCACTTCGTTCTGAATATGTCGATCCTCAAATTCAGCCATGTATATATTTGCTACTGAGGGTGCCACCGAAGCCCCCATGCTGACTCCTTTGGTTTGTCGGTATAGTTTTTGTCCGAACTCAAATATGTTCTCCGTAAGCACCATGCGGAGGCATTGCAGCAAAAAGGTCTTTGGGCAGGGTACAGAGTAGAGGTCAATGAACCATTCCACTGCTAACAAGGCCTCTCTAATAGGAATGTTACTATAGAGAGACTCAATGTCTAGGGTGACAAGCAGATCTCTGGACGGGTTAAAGCTGATACTCTCTACTTTGTTAATCATGGCACCAGTATCTTTGATGTAGGATGGAACATTAGGTATAAACGGACATAAAAAGGTGTCCACATATTTAGAGAGTCCCTCAGTGGGTGTGCCTATCGTCGACACGATCGGTCTGTATGGAGGATTTTTTTCATCTTTATGGATTTTGGGTTGACCATAAATGCAGGCAGTCTTACCTGCATTGGCATTTAAATAGTCAAACTCTTTAGCATTTATATCGCCATTTTCTAAAGCCTGGGTGGTTATCAAGCAAATATCTTTGGTTATTTTATTGATTGGATTATGCCTTTCTGGTTGGTAGAATGTTTGGTCTTCCAACATTTTAAGCATATTGAGCTCATAAACTTTAGAATCAAGTACTGCTATGCCCCCTCCCTTGTCACAACTCTTGATTGTGATGGATGTATCTGAGGCAAGATCATGAAGGGCAGCATGTTCCAATTTATCCATATTGTAAATTGGTTTCGGAATAAAGCGAATAGTTTTTTCCAATTTTTTGAGAACGACTAATTCAAATGTCGCTACCTCTGGTCCGATCTGATCGAGGGATGGGCTGAATGTGGATGGGAGTCTAAGAGTGGCAGGTTCTACTGGTAACGAGTCAACTGATTCATTTTGGAAGTACTTTTTTAATCGGATTTTCCTAAAAAAAGATATTATATCGCTATATAATTCAAAGACGTTGGTGCCGCAATGAGGTACAAATGACAGTCCTTTCGATAGAAGACTAACACTAGATTCATTTAGAGGGGTACTGGAAAGGTTGAATATGGGAATTACATTCCCGCTTTCCAGTATTGTCTGTTTCTTGTCTCTCTGACAAACTGAGGTTCCTGCTGTTGGTAATGGTTCTGGGGGTCCTGTTGGTAATGGTGCTGGGGTTTGTACCCTCCTCTGTTTTGTGTTTGGAACCTCACTCTGGATCGACCGCGGTGACCACCGCGGTTGCCTAAAAAAGGAGTCTGATTTTGATTACGTTTGGCTTGAGCAGAATTGTAATTACTATCTGATTCATAGAAGGCGTCTTCTCCTTCGCCACCTGATTCAGATGAGGCAGAAAAATGATTAACCCTCTGTTGTTGGTTTCTATTGGTATCCATATAGTGATTTTGTTTGTAAAAATCAGGTCTAAGATATGGATAAGCCAGTTCTATTGAATAAAATCTTTTCTCTTTTGTAAGTTTGTCATTTTTACGCTTCTCTAAATAACTAACAAATGATTCCACTTCTTTATTAAGATCTTCTAATTTTTTCATGGTCTCTTCTAGATTACCTAGTTGTTTAATGGCTTCTTCCAATGTTTCTATTTCTTTTTTGATGTCTGATGCTAGTTCTTTGGCAGTCTCTACTATGAGCATCATTAAGTCTCGCGAGCATCGACTCGCGATCATGCTCCATTTTTCTATAAAGCTGCGGTGATGTACAAATAAACCTGGGATATTTCTTACTCGTAAGCCCATGGGAATTATGCCCGATTTAAGATAGGCTAGCATGAATTCTCCATGGGCTTCCATTCGTCTTAATTTCTTTTTCAGGTCGAATAATTTATTGTAATCATCTTGTCCTCTTTGGGTGTTAGAGGAGGAGTTTATTGTATTTGTGACGGTATTCGATGTGCCTATCAATAATGCAAATTCTGCATCAGAGAAGCCAAAGGTTTGAATTTGTGCCATCTCGTAGTTAAATTATGTAGTTGATCTCTATTTGCTCGAAAGGTTAATTGATCAATGAAGGTTCTAGATAGAAGATAGAAGATACAGATAAAGTGGAGAATTGTATCTATAGATGGTACAGCACCAAGCTACCGATATCAGTAGAGGTTAAGATAGCAATACAATATATAAAGAAAGTACAGCCAACCCTACACAGACAAGCTGTGGGTACAATACTTGTAAACAACAAGGGTTCCCTGTTAGAACAAATGGCAATCAACCCCTAGGTCAGGGAATAAATCTGTGGAATAAACTACCTAGGCGGTAATTCTAAATTATTAAAACAATATTGAAAGGACCAGCACTAATGGAGAACAGTTTCCAGATAGTTACAAAAGTTTATTACAATCACATAAAAAATACATGTATCAAAAATCAATAGCTAAAAATATACCTTCCGTGGAAAGTAAACATACATCAATTATATCATAAAAATTCTTGAACATAAAGGAATAAGTTGTGTGTCGACGCGTTTCGGCACCAGCGCCTTTCTCAAGACAGTTTACAACTTTCTGAAAATAAAAACAATAATCAATATATAGTTTATAATCAGTCATTACAGTATGATCTAGACATTGATGTAATATTCAAAACGACCTATATAAACAATATATTCTCTGTAAACTAGAAAAAACTGTTCAAACAGCTAAGGTCCTAAAATAATCTAAGCACAGCTGATAATCTGACAATCTTATTCCACAGATGATATCCTTTTATACTGTTCTAACCTGGAAATTGCTCTACCTCCTTTTCTCCATCAGGTTGATATTTTTTCTCAATTATCGGGCTACCGCCTTAATCCGGATAAATATGAAGTCCCACCTCTCAATGTTTTATGACTTAAACATTTTTTTATCCAGGCTGGATTTTCCAGGCAACCTTCTAAGTTAAAATATTTAGGACTATGGTTCTCCTCGACTATCTCGGAGACTTTAAAATAAAATTTTGACTATATTATCAAAACGTTAAATGACACCATTACATGTTGGCATCCTCTATTTCTCTCTTGATGCTTACTCCTCTGATTCTATACATTCTCTCAATGATCCATGTGCACATTCCCGGATACTATTTTAAGAAAATCGATTAACTTTTGACGTAGTTCCTTTTTTTTAATTTTTTTATTGGAGTTCATGGTGCAATAAGGAAATACATAAATAAATAGCCATAAGCATAGTGAAGTAGTGTGGCTCACTGGTTAGAGGCGGCAGACCCGAGAGCAGAGGACGGCCCGGGACCAGGGTTCGATTCCCGGCGCGGCAGGTTTCTGGACCAGGGTCAGCGGACTCGATAATTCTCTCGCCTCGGTGCCCACTCTGATCAGCGATCACACTCGGCAACTCTGGGCATTAGCTTGCCTCATCTTCACTAACGGCCCCACCAGGCTGCCGGGGATGCCTGGTCTCACCCTGGAGATACCCATTAAGGGCCCATCTCTCAGGGAAGCCAGGAAGGATTTCGCAGCGGTCGAAGCGCCTTGGGACCCTACGGGTAAGTAGTGCGCTATATAAATGCCTATACATTTACATTTACATAAGCAAGGTATGAGAACATCTGATACATATATGAGCAGTTAAAGAACACAATATTTTATGTGGGGATAAACAATTTTATAAAAGATCTGTCAATAAATATAGCAATACAGTACATTTCAAATTCTTACTCTATCGTCCAGCCATTTCTTGACCGGGGCCCATAATCATCTTCCCATTTCTCGTTTTTTAACACCTTTAAATTCATAGAGGCCAGACTCAATATTATAAATGGCCAAGAATCTGGAGATCCACATCTGAAAAGACGGGGCTGTAGCATCCTTCCATCCGGCCGAGATAATGATTCTGAGCACGGCGACCGACATAAAAACCAAAGCGGCCTCGTCATCTGTTAAAACCAATTTAGAATCTGAGCCAAATAACATTAGTGTTGGGGATAGATCGATCTTATGACCTAGCAGCCCCTCCCAGAATTTTATTATTCCATCCAAGGCGGGGGTCAGTCGTTCACAGGTAAAGAACATATGTAATAGGTCAGCTTGCCCCTTATTACATCTCGGGCAGCAATCATCATTCCTAACACCCCAAGCAAATAATTTAACCGGTGTATGGTACAGATTAAAAACTGTTTTAAAATGTTGTGCTCGTAAGTTGGACGCCCGAAAAATCTTTTTATTCAAGCTTAATGCTAGGTCCAAATCTACATCCGGGTTTCCCAATTTTCCTTTGTAAGGACAAATCTCCTCAAATAGCCTTGTCCTCTAAAACACAGACAAACCTAAACAAGCACTGGCGTTGCCAATAGGTTTCGCATTTGGAAAGTTGGAGCTATTGGTTTTGTAAATGATATTTTATATTTATATATCGTTATTGCCATTGTCAATTACAATATATAAATATAAAATGTCATTTACAAAACCAATAGCTCCAACTTTCCAAATACGAAACCTATTGGTAACGCCAGTGCTTGTTGTGACTTGCAAGTTACACACAGGTCTCAGAAGCAGGCACATTAACCCAATGAGGTGTTTACTGAAAGATGGCCCTGGGTTCCTGCGGTGGCTGGCTAATGTCACTCCTACCGCCTTGTCTTGTTGCTGCCCGCAAATCAGCCTGGCAGGATGGCGGGCATACAGCAGTTGTATTCTTTTTACAACAAAGTATGCATAATTCATAGTGACTGAAGAGGGCCTACGGAGGGTGCGGATGGGAGAGAAGGACAGGGGAGGGAGAGGGGGAAGAGGACGGAGCGGAGTATACAGACAAAACGGGAAAGTGGTGACGAGAGAGAGAGAGCGAGGTGTGGGGAGGGGGGGTGTACGACAAAAGGTAAGGAGTGAATGACAGCAAAAAAGGACATGCGGGGGGCGAGGGGCTGGGGAAAGGCGAAGCAAGCAGTGTGAGACTGGAGAGAGAGAAGGAAAGCAAGACTGACGAAGTGAGAATGGAAACACGGATGAGAGAAATGCAGAAGACTAAGCGGAGTGAAAAATGAAGGCAATGCGAGAACCAGAGGAGGTGAGCGAGCAGGAAAGAGAGAGCACGATAGAAAGGAAAACAGTGAGGAAGTGAAACTTAGACGTAAAGAGAAAGAGAAATGAAGAGACCTGGAGCAAAAGATAGCGCACCAGAAGAGATCCACAGAGAATGAAATGGGAGGGGGGGGACAGGAAAAGAGGCCGAAGAAAACAAAATGTAAACAAGACGCATGGAGAGCAGCAGCCTTTGATGTGCCGGCCGGTAATTAGGGGAGGAGAAATGCCAGCCTGAGGTGCGCGTGCTTGTGTGGTCACGTGACCCGCTCACATGCACTGTGAAGAAACCGCAGTGGAAACCGCAGTGGTTTGACTAGTCGATCGAGCCCTTGAATTTTCGCCTATTACATTCGCAAGCGAATGATAATAGGCGAAACCTAAAAAGGCCTTAAATTCCCTGACTTCAAATCTTATCACTATGCCTTTTTCCTAAAACAAGCTTCCTGTTTGCTTTCCTCTGAGCCTTCTTCACATACCCCAAATATGGATATCTATAGAGAAATTTTTCTCCTCCCCTTTTGATTTTCAGGAAACCCTCACCTTCACTAATAATATCTCTTCCTTGCGTTCTTCCGTTATTTCTCACACTCGTAAGCTTTTAGCTCCTCTTCTACCATCTTCTTATCCTTCTATTACTTCTCTCTCTCAACAGCCTATTTGGGACAATAAATTATTACGTATCAAAAATCGTACCATTTACTGGGAATCTTGGAGATCCAAGGGTATACTTTTGATTTCTCAACTCCTGACTAATAATTACCCCCTGTCCTTTACTGATCTTCAATCTAAATTTTCACAACCTAATTCTTTCATTTTACAATATAATCTTCCACTTCCCTCTCTTAATCAACATATCCTCATGCTCCCAACTACCTCTAATCCTCCGATAGCATGCTCTATACTTTTTCCCTTATTAGATACCCCCTTCTGCATCTTCTATTCACAAGTGTTTAATATTACCTTAAGAAAGATGGAGAAAGATTTATCACAATGCTGGCCAGCCTCCATCTGGGATAAATTGTGGTTTAAGATTTACAAGACATCAAGAGATGCCAATACTTCTCAAATCCTTTTTTTGTTTATAAATGTCTATTACTTTCCCCTGTAACACTAGCATCTTTCTCACCTAATACTCGATCTACCTGCTGGTGCTGTTCCTGTTCTACTGCTGATTTAAAACACATGCTATTCGACTGCCCTAGTATCTTTCAATTCTGGCAATCAGTTTGGTCCCAAATTAAAAGGATTTTTAAAGTTAATGTTTCTTTTTCTTTACCCAATATTTTCTTAGGTTCCTTGTCACCTCAATGGCCTCAATCACCGTCAAACTTCAAATTGTTAGATCTATTATTAGCTGTAGCTTTACATTTAATAACCTAAAATTGGAAACAAGCGGATAAAGTTACTTTTAGAGCCTGGTGGAATGCTATGTGTTTTTATCACAAACTCAATTCCAATTATGTCACCCCTATCTCTCTAGCAATTAAAATAGATATTTTATGGCTTCCACTTACTACATATTTATTCTGGTCCGCTTCTTCTACTATTTCTCGTTGTAAATACATCGGATGATGTCCGGAAACCGCCGTAAATACACCATGTTGTCTTTTTGTTCAAATATTAAGATTTATTGTTCATACCTATGTATTTATATTGTAACATTTAATTCCTAAGTATTCCTAAGTATTAGTAAATAGCGAGTGCTGCTTTTCAAAAGATGGGAGGAAGCGGCTTCCGTGGATAATCTATTAAAAGTAAGCTTAGCATCAATGAGATTTTTTACAGAAGGTTCAGTGTTGGAGTGATAATAAGCGTATTCTAATTGTTTAATTTTAGTGAGTAGTTTGTATTTCACATTTTTTCTTCTTTTGTGAGACAAAATTCAATATGAAATCTCTTGCTGCGGCTTTAAAAGAATCCCAAATCATTATAGGAGAAGAATCATGAGTTTAATTAATAACAAAAAATTCAGAAGCAAAAGAACTGAATTGGCTAGAGAAATTGGGGTCTACAAGTAATGAATTATTAAAATGCCACCTACCAGTATGTGGGACAAACAGTAACAAATCAAAGTCAACAAAAAACAGGGCATGGTTTGATATTAAAATAGATCCTATCTCGGATTGAAGGACATGTTGAGCTAAGGATTTGCTTAAAAAGAGGTAATCAATACGGTATTGTGATTGGTGTGGGGATGAACAGTAACTATATTCTCGAAGATCTGGATAACATAGCCTCCAGATATCGACTAGAGATGTACGGCGTATGGTGGAGGTAAATTGTGAATGTATTTTAGTGTTTACAAATTTAACTGGAGAGTTTCTATTCAATATGGGGCCATGAATTTGATTGCAGTCACCACCAAAAATAATATAATCATCATCAAACAAAAGTAGCTTATCAGAAAACTGCGTCCAAAATACTTTGTCAACTGACACTGGGCCATATACATTAAAAATAACTAATGGTATTGTATCTATAAGTAGTTTGAGAATAACCCAACAACCATCAGAGTCAGATTCTTGATGAAGAACTGAAACATGAAGTTTTTAATGACAGAGAATCAGAACGCCATTTTTCTTACCTAAAGGTAGAGAGGAAAATACATTGCCTACCCAACATTTCTTTAACGTAGAAGCTTCAGTTTTAGATAGATGTGTGATTCCTGGAGTAGTGCGAAATCAGTTTTTAACGTAGCTAAATTGGTTAGCACCCATTGTCTTTTAATGGGATTATCTAATCCCTTAATATTCCATGTAGTAACTCTGAATGTAACCACAAGGTAATGACATGAACAATCATTCAGCGTACAGTGATATAACCAATATTAAAATTGAGAAAAAGTGACAGGATGAGGATAACGATATAAGAGTATTGTTTGAGCAGGAGGGAAGTGAAAAGGGAAGCAATAGAATAAATACCAGGAAAGACGAAGAGAAATAGAGTTATGGAGTAAAGAGACTGGAAGAAAATTCCAGGTAGTAAACCGGTTGAAACTTATTGATGAAAGCATGAACAAACAATATATGTTTACACCAGTAAGAGTAAAGATAGAATATGCTAGATACGGGGAAGAAAAGTGAGAGAAATGAAACTTTTGGAGTAAGAAAAGTAGCAAATTGAAGGAAAGAATGGGATAGGAAAATAAAAAAAGGAGATGATGAGAAGAAACTATAGAAAATAATATCAAATAAAGAAAAATAAGACAAAGAACAAAAAGACAGTACAAGTCATAGAAATGACGACTGAGGAACATATCTACACACACAAGACGAGATGGGGAATGGCAACACCAAAAGACGACGACGACAGTATTGGAACTCCACCGAACTTCAGGGGAACCACAAATAAGAATATCAACATATATGGGAGACCATACTGGAAATGGATAGCGGGAGAAATACACATGTGAATAAAGGAAAGAAAATGTTATGAATAAGGTGTTGTTTTAAGAAAAGAGAGATGAGAAAGAAAATAGATAAAAATGATATAATACTTAACCATTACAAAAAATACAGCAGAACAACAATTAGGAAATTACATAAACAAGAAAACAGTCAACATGGCAAGGCAATATAATAAATAGGGCTCCCAGTTTAATGGAATTTATTTTTTTGACATTTCCGCCTGTATTTATCCATATTTATTTTTTGCTAATTTTATCTGTATTTATCCATATTTATTTTGGGTTTTGTGGAAAAATGAAGCTGAAATGATAATATTTCCACATTCATTTAACCAGTAAATATGCACCCATGCTTGAATGCCTACTAGGTTTCCATTTTGTAAACACCCACAGAAGATAAATCAAGGTACTTAAAAAAAGTATGCATATTTCAGTGTCAACCTTGTACATATCTACTGCTGTCAAAGCCTCTTTACAAAAATTCCTTTCTTTTTAGCCACCTTACCTATCAATCCACACAGCTATTGGCCTGGCAGTCATGGCAGTCAGTATTTAGAATTACAACCCAATTTCCGTTTTTATACACATTTAAAAATAAATACAGACAAGAAAATAAATGCTTTCTGTCTGCATTTATCGGTAAAAATCAGTAAAAACAGTAAACAGGGAGCCTTGATATTAAATCAAGTAGATTTCGAGATAACCATGACATCAGCTCAATATTGACGAAGAAATTCCTGTAAATGAGCTGGCTCTTCAAACGTAGTAGTCTTTTCCTTGTACGTGACTTTGAATATGCAAGGATAGATCAGTCCAAATCTGGCATTAATAGATCGTAGCTATGGGCGAAGATCACGAAATTTTTTCCAACGATCTGCGGTAGCTTTAGCCACATCCTGAGAGAAGAATAGATGATGACCCTGCCAGATAATTTGGTTTTTGGATTTGACCGCCAACAAAACTTGCAGGAGGTCAGTGTATTGCAGGAAACACATACATTGTTTTGCAGATATTTTAGGACCAAGTCTGTGAGCCCTCTGAATATTAAGTGGAGAAGTAGCAGGTTTGTCTAGGAGCTTAGGCAGAAATGTCTGAAAAAAGACGGTCGGGTTGGCACCTTCAATATCTTCAGGAAGACCATAAATGTGGAGGTTATTCCTGCAATTTCTATTTTCTAAATCTTCTGTGTGCTTTTTGAGGAGAGGTATTTCAGACTGCAGAGATGAAATGTGCGCAAATGAGTATTGAAGAAAACCAGTTTTTTGCTCCACAATAAGTACACGTGATTCCAGAGAGGACCACTTGTCATTCAGAAGCTGAAGCTTCTTATTGGTTTATTCCTCGAAGGGTTTCAAGGCACAAATTTCCTCAAGAATCAAATCCATGGGGACTGAGGAAGAGTTCACTGGAGACGGGGGGTCCTCTTGGTGGAAATCACAGAAATTTTGCTTGAAAGCTGTGTTTTTGGAATGGTGCCTGGTCAGGCTTCTGAGGAGAAGTGTCCTCCACTTCGTTTAGAGCAGAGTCTGAGTCTGAGTGCGCAATATGTTCGGTTGGAGTAAATAGTTTAAGGTTCCTTAGTCTCCCCATAAAAAGAAAAGGGGAGTTGGGTAAGCAGTGCATAATTGAACCTTCAAGAGCAGAAACAGCAAAATCAGGCACACTGTGAAAGGGAGATGGTTTTCAACTCTGAAAGACAAGGATGCACCGGAGTATGTCAAGAAATCGGTCTGCCTCCTGAACCAGTTAAGACACAGTGTATGTAGATAATGAAGAACAAGTACATATAATGAAGGTAATTACGCTTCCCAGATTATATGAAGTAATTTCTCCTCAGAAATGATGAATTCTGAGAAATAAGGGCACATGTAAAAAGAAAAAAAAAGTAAACATGTTTGTTCTTCCTGAAATCAATAAGCAAACTGCACACAGGCAAAAAAAGGCTATAAAACCTCCTAAATAAATAAACCTTCATTTATAGGAGTGCAAAAAGTCAGGAAGGGCAGTTTTCCTGTGAGGAAAAGACGATCTCTGCATTCAAAATGGCAGCCGCCTAAGGAAATTGAGAAATTCCTTGATGCCATTTTCACGCTGAAAATGCTGCAGCGTGTAGATAAAAGTAGCTCCAGCGACTCACCACACCATGAGGGAGAGATGCCTCAATTCTTACCCCTCGGCGAGCGCCTGAAATGGTCAATAAACATGTGAAAGCTCCCCGGAACACCGGAGCTCCGCGCCGTCACTCCATCTTTATCCGGCGCTGAAACCACGCCCCCCAAAGAAGAATAAAGGTTAAAGTGATATAACTAAAAAAAGCTTTGAAATTCACTAGTTATAGATATTTCAAGTTACTGTAACTCATGCCCCCATCTTGCACAGTGCTGTTATCACTGATGTCATTTCAGTTGTTATCAGTAATGTTATCAACATGTCACAGAACGTCATGAGTGATGTAATATGTGAGGTCAAAAGCAGGTCATGGCGAGGGCACAAGTTATAGTTACTTGAAAAACTATAGCTGGTTAATTTCTATGTAATGTTTAGTTTAAAATGTTACATTTAAATAGGCATTTTCGCTTATCTACAATGTCACATTGACCTTTGTTTTTTTCAGTGAATTTCTAAGGGTTTTTTTATGCAAAGATAGATATTATCACCTAAACAAACTATAACCTCACTTTAACCTTTGGTGTTTTCAGTGAAAGTCTTTTTTAACATAAATTAATATTTCATATCAGACGCAATTATGCCAACCTCAGGCTGTTTGCGGTGTGTTGGTGGCTGCAGGGCCTGGGCTGCATATAACCCACCCAGGGACGGCCACCCTCTGCTGTGCACAGACTTTGGCTGTGTGTGGTGTGGCTTAGCCAAGAGGCCAACAACCTGTATGCGGTAAGCATGCCACAGCCACACACTTCTCCCCTCCTAAAAATAAAAAAGGTTTTCCAATCCCAGAATATACTTGCAGGAACCAGCATAGCCCCTGTACTCCAGTGAGACTCTCAGAGGAGCAAAACAATGTTTTTAAATGCAACTCCTAGGGGGATCGCTCTGGACCCACCCAAAAAGTCAGGGTACACCTACTTTGCCCCTTATTTGTTTGTTTTGCTTTTTAATTATGTTCAGGCTACGATAACCAAGTCCCTGTGTCTTGAAATGGAGGCTGCAACATTTCTCCTTATGTTGTGGCCAACCAACCAAAGTGGGAGCTCCCACAGGATGATAGGAAAAAGCCCCCCACAGTCAATTAGATTGCTCTAGTATTTAAAGTTGCAAGCTCATGGGACTCATGGGACTCCAGTGAGAGTTCTGCGAACTCAGCAATCCAGATATCCATACAATAAAAAACATAATTCCTCAAAACCTATTAAACTGTTTGCTCCAAATCACCCCAAAAACATTTTTTCAGGCTAAAAATCTAGCTTTCGCCTAATTTGGTCTAAATCTGTTCATCCTTTTGGGCTGTTTAGCTGTTCAAAACTCCCTTTTTAAATTGTGTGGGGAAATTTCATTTTGGGGATCCCCTATTTTCTTGGCCCACACTTGATGGATCAACCCAAATATTTCAAGGAAGGAGCTGAGGATAAACTTTTTTGGGGAAAGCTTTGTGAAGATTTGTCAAACAGCCCCAAAATTATTAGCTAACAAAAAAACGCTCTTCCTGCGGTAACTAAGTTCTAACTATAGCTTTAAAGTGGCAACTGCCAAAGCATTCAGGTTAAAAAGCTTTTCCATATTTCTATCAAATAGGCTCCATCCAGACTGTTTCGGGAAAGCAATTTATCCCTTTGTCAGGGTTTTACAGGAGCATAATCTCAGGGATTATTTTTGTAACACAAATTAAAAAGAAGAAAATTTATTTTTCTAAACTAACAAGCAGAGCTATTACTTTTTTAATATATTGCATATTGGAATATATGGTATTTAACATATGCATATTGATCATTTTCTTTTCCCAGTGGTAAAAAAACCCTACCTTTTGAATTAAAAGGCTCTGTCGATTTTATTTATTTTTTAGCAAAATGCATGATAATTGAAGTTAACCGGGAAATTGATATGCGCCGGGACACCACTGTGGGTGGAAGCCGCGCACTCTACAAATGGAATGAAATTAAATGGAATATGTGGTTAGTGACACTAGACGTCACCTGTCTTTATACATATATTAACTGTGAGGACGGTTTAAAATCTTTCCAATGTCTCTTTTGTAGCTAGAATTAAAAAGTATTGAATTCGTCCACCTCCACAATTATTTCCCCTTTGATGGAACGTTCCTTTTACAAAAATGGGAAGAGCGATGGGCTGCAAATTGGCGTTATCATACTCCAGTTTTATGATGGCATGGTAGGAAGAAGAGGATGTGTTGCAAACAACGGGACATGCCTTCTTGCAATACATCTGTCTAAGGCTGAGATTCATAGACAACATAAGTATAAATGGAAAGATGTTCGGGATACTCTTTTAAACTATCTTTTTATGAGAATCAGTATAATATAATGTTGACGACGAATCTCAGCCACAGAGAATAATAGCGTTTATTGATATCTTGGTTACTCTAAGTAAAAATTGTTTAACAACAGCCCTCCATTGAAAATCAACTGCTGCAAATGCCCTACTGAATGCAAGGTCCTGCCAGGAAATTCATTACTGAAAAGCATATGGTATGGAAAGTATCTTCGCGTTTGGGGAAACTGTGGTGCAACTGAGTACTTTGTGGCAGAAACTGAAAAAATAACAGAGAAATTTGATGAGATTTGGAACATGCTTGACCTTCTTATTCAAGGGCAATGGAAAACCTCTTCTGTCAGCAGAAACTCTCCGTTGTTTAATATAATACGAAGCGAAATGATGCTAAAAATACGGGTGGTCAAAGTACCCTGAGATTTACAACTAAATGCTGCTCTACGAATCATCGGCAGTGAAGGAAAATGATTGCAAAACACTGGCCCCTTCTGGAACAAGATAATTTAGAAATACTGAAATCACCACAAATAACCGTTAGCAAACTGTACAACCTTGCATATTTATTTTCTCTATAGTTACAAACGGCGGCACTGAAGGGATGTGGTTAACACCACTAATGCATGGTTTCTCTACTTGTGGACACTGTAAATAGTGTAAATGTTGTTTCCCCTTAAAGGTGCAGAAAAAAAGGAACTCATCATTTATTTATTTTTATTTTTTTATAACTCTATTTATTGAAACTTTTTCATGAATAGCAAGACACATCAATTTCACATTTACTACAGATATGGTCAATAGGCACCACGCATTTCACCTACAGTGAATGCTTCTTTCTTGTCGGCTTACCATGTTATGTTATGTTATGTTATGTTATGTGGTTTTTATTAGGCGCACAAATGCTCCAGCTAAGGAGCGTCTTGGCGCCCGACAAGGCAGCTACACAACACAACTAAATAAAACAGCACTGAACACACTAACTAAGGGAATAAAAAAGTTTTCAAGGCACGACGAAAAGAGAGCAAATCGCTCATAGCGCGAATTGCCGGGGGTAAGGAGTTCCACAGAGCGGCGGCCCGCACTCGAAATGAGCGCCCACCGGCCCTGCTTCGCTTAAAGCGCGGTACCACGGCCAATTCGAGATCTGACGATCTTAAGGGTCGTGCCGGAATATAGTTGGCCATGAGGGTCGTAAGGATCATTGCCGGGGACCCCTTCAAGATCTTATGGGCGACGCAGAGTACCTTAAACTGAATCCGCTGCGCCACCGGGAGCCAGTGCAGTGCTCGAATGGTGCTGGAGGTGGGGCAGAATCTTGGAAGGCCCACCACCGCTCTTGCTGCTGCATTCTGGATCCGCTGCAGGCGCCCTATCTCAGCTACATTCAGACCGGCCAACAAAGAACTAGCATAATCCAATCTGGAGATGACGGTCGCTTGGATCATGAGTTGCCGGGTGGGGGCATCGAAGAACTTTAGCACAGGACGAAGTCCACGCAAGATGCCGAAGCAGCAAGCAGCCGTGCGTTTAGTGTGGCATGCAAACGTAAGGGAAGGGTCCAGCCAGACCCCGAGGTTTTTAAGCTCGGTGACTGGGATGGGAGCGGCACCCAGCTCCTCCGGCCACCATCTCTCTCCCCACAGTTCCGGTCGCCTACCAAATACCATCACCTCGGTCTTACTAGCGTTTAGCTGGAGACAATTAAGCGTCATCCATCTAGCGACCGCCCTCAGTCCTTGTTGAAACCTAGGAGCGTCGACCTCCGCATCCCCGCTGATCGTGACCGCTAGCTGGGTGTCATCGGCATATGACACCATGGTCATACCCCATAGTTTGACAACCTCAGCTAGCGGCCTTACGTACAGATTGAACAGCGTAGGACTCAGCGAGGAGCCTTGGGGGACGCCCAGGTTCAACGGGTGGAATTTTGACTGAAAGGGTGGGACGGTCACGCTAAAGGCCCGGTTTGATAAGAACGACCGGAACCAGTCGAGCGCAATGCCGGAGACACCAGCATCCTCTAAACGCTGCAGAAGGATAGGGTGCGAGACGGTGTCAAAGGCAGCGCTTAGATCTAATAGCACCAGCGCTGCCGTTTGTCCCGCGTCAAGCACGGAGCGGAGGTGCTCCACCATATAAAGCAGAGCCGTCTCCGTGCTGTGACCTGCCCTAAACCATGATACCACTAATGAACACGGCAGTGGACTACCACTAGGATCTATTCCCCTCCCGTCTCGGGGCGACTCTTCGCCGGGGCCTCTCCCCTACAAGGGCATTGCTATATTGTTTGCCTTCCCCTGTGTGTCCTGAAGATCAAGCCCGTAATATCGGAGCCAGGGGCGCCAAATCTTGAAGAATTTCCGCTGACACCCTGTCAATCTGTAAGTCACCTGCTCCACACCCATATACATGTCCATCCCAGTTTTCCACTCACTGTGGGTCTGGATCTCTGGCGCTCCCCATTTCTTGGCTATGTCCATTTTGGCCACTATCATGCCTAGATTACACAGGCTAAGACTTTGCCTGGGTAGGTCTATGTCGGAGGGTATTCCCAGCAACGCATATTTAGCATCCATCGACAGCTGAGCCCCTAAGACTTCACTTAGTTCCTTCACTATTAGAGACCAGTATTGTTGTATTCGTGTGCATTCCCACAGTGTGTGTATAAACGTGCCACTCGCCATCAGACAGCAGAGACACAATTGAGACTCTACCCTTCTCATTTTGTGGAGTCTGGACCTGGTTATGTAAGTTCTGTGCAGTATTTTGAGTTTAACTAACCGCAGCCTGAGCTTAATTGCCTCTTCAGGAGGGTGCATCGGGGCCACCTCCCAATCTATCCTCCATCTTTTCCAGGCCCTCTTCCCAAACTCATCATTGGAGCGCAAGTTCCTTTTATGTGTTGCCCATGACTCCACTTCATGATGCTGTTCATGTAATCGATAGACCTCATTCACTCGGGGCGTAATGCAGGCCCCCGCACCCCCTGTGGCATAGGAGGGACCACAATCCTCCAGAGGGCCCCTCCAAAGCCTTCAAGGGGGTTTCATTCAGTGCAACTTCAATGAATAGCTGTGAGATATGAGAGACTCAAGGGCCCCTAAACTCCTTCTACTTGGGGACCCCATAATTATGCGTTAAGCCAATGCACCCACTGCCAGTGACTAAAAAAGTCTTTACAAATTCCACATCCAGGCTGATTCTTGCTTTTATGATTTGCTTTAGGAAACTTCAGCAGTGAATACCCTTTGGAAACAGGACTGTACATAGCGAAAGTAGAGACCTCAAACCTCAGAAGCTTAATGAAAAAAAACATCTTAGAATGGATTTCTTGAAATGCTATTTCAGAGCCATATGTTTATTCTAACCAGAGAGGTCACATAGATCTTCGAGGCATATTTACAAGCCCCTATCGCCACCACAATGTCACTTTTCAGGAAGTTGTAGTGGTGATAGGGGCTTCGCCTAATTTACAAGGCAACGTTAAGCAACTTAACGTAACTTAAGGGGTGGGCAATGGGTGTTGCGGTGGGCGTTTCACTGCAACACCCATTGACTTTGACTCTGCCCACTATTTACAAGGGAGGCGTAAATAGAAGGCAGCACCAAAATTGCGCTGTGCAGCACACACAGAAACAGCAAAATGCCATTGATTGTTTATGTGCAGGAAGGTATCCCTTGTAGATAAACAATAATTTTTTTTTAATTATGTTTTGCAATTTCTATGTGTGCTGCAATAAGCAGCACACGAAGAAGTTACAAAATCCATTTAAAGATTGTTTATGTGCAGGAAGGGAGCCCACCCTGCACATAAATAATTTTCCCCTCAAGCCAGACACCCTTGCACTACGGTGCAAGGGTGTCTCCGTTGGTGCTAGGCTGCTAAATTTAGCGCCAGCGCAGGAGGAAACACAGGGCTGCACCATATTGTTGTAAATATGTGGCAGCCCGGCGTTTCAGGAGTGGTGAAGTGCGGTGTTAAGCCAAGAAGGCTAATGCCACACTCCATTACTTCTTAGTAAATATGCTCCTTCATTTCATTTGTATTGTTAACCCCTTCCATGCTCATGACGGAATGGTTCCGTCATGAGCACAAGTTCTAGTGTGCTCATGACAGAACCATTCCGTCATGAGCAGGTCTTCAGGAAATCCTTCTGCTGCAGACAGCAGAGGGATTTCCCTTTTTTTTGCCTGGGGGGGGTGGGGAAGAGCTTCCCCAACCTCCCTGGGCCTATTTTGAATTTCATTGTGATGACAATCGCGCGCATTACATCGAAATCTAAACTAAAACTTAGTTTCAGTCTCTCAGTTTCGTGCTTGTGGGGCTATCTCAGCCCCCCAAGCACCGAAAAAGATGGGAGAGGTATTGTTGGAAAGGGAAGAATCTCCCCTTTCCAATGGTACCCTTCCCTAGTAAATTCCTGCTTGGGGATCCCCCCAGGAGGGCAATCCCCAAGCAGGGATCCACCCACTAGCACCAGGTAAGGGGGGAGCAGCCCCTTGGGCAAGGGCCTTTGCTCCCCCCACTTTCTTTGGGCACAACATTCTTTCTGCACCCCCCCACCGGGGGAGTTAGAAAGCCCACTAAAATCCAGGGATTTCTTTTTTTATTGACGTTGGGGTGGGGGCTGTCCAAAAAGGGAATTGAAATGCCCCCTACAGAAATGTCAGTCTTTCTGCCCCCCGGGGGGAGGGGCAGAAAACCCACTGAAAACTAGGGATTTTTTTATTGATATTTGGGTGGGGGCTGCCCAAAAAGGGCATGACAATGCCCCTCCTCCAGAGAAATGTCAGTCTTTATTTCCCCCAGGGGACAGACGGGTACAGTAGCTCCCATCTGCCCCCTGGGGGGCAGAAAGCCAACTAGAAACCAGTTTTTATAATGTAGGGGTGGGGGCTGCCCAGAATGGACAGGATAACAATTACCACAGTCTTTCTGCCCCTCCCCAGAGACATATTGGGGCAATAGTCCCTTTTCTGCCCAACCGGGGGGGAAGCTCACTAGGCTTCAGGATTTATTTATTTTTTAATTCAGGGGTGAGGTCAGCCCAGAATGGGCATGCCAATGCCCACATCTCCCCAAAAAAATGCCACAGTCTTTCTGCCCCCCAGGGGCGGATGGGGGCCAAGCCTCAAACTTAGTTGAAAGAAAGCACTTTTTCCTCACAATTCTGTGATGAAAAGTTCTGGGATCTGCGTGGATGCACAAAAATCCACCCAACCCGCATTCCCCAAAGTCTTCCAAGAAAATGGTGCCTCACATGTGTGGGTAGACCTAATGCCCACGACAGGAAACGGCCCAAAACGCAACATGGACACACCACATTTTCATAGTGAAAACGGACTATTTTTTAGTAAATTGCCTAGCTGTCGATATTGAACCCTACCTCTGCTGGCACCTAGGGTAACCTACCAAACCTATAAATTTTTGACAACTAGACACCCAGGGGACTCCAGGATTCCAGGATGGTGTAACTTGTCTGGCTTTCATCAGGATCTTTTACACAGAATCCCTTGCAAACCTAAAAATGGATTTAAAAAAAACACATTTTCTTCACATTTCTGTGGTGGAAAGTTCTCGCATCTGTGTGGATCCACATAACTCCACGCAACCCGCATTTCCCAAGGTCTTCCGAGACAAATGGTACCTCACTTGTGTCGGTAGGCCTAGTGTCAGTGACACGAAACAGCCCAAACTGCAACTTGGACACACCACATTTTACAGTGAAAACTAACACTATTTTGCAAATTGCCTAGCAGTAGATTTTGAACCCTAGCTCTGCCAGCACCTAGGGAAACCTAGCAAACCTATTCATTATTGAAAACTAGACACCCAGGGGAATAAAGGATGGGGTGACTTGTCTGGCTCTCGCCAGGTTCTGTTACCCAGAATCTCTTGCAAACCTCAAAATGTGTCCAAAAAAATCAATTTTCCTCACATGTCTGTGGTGCAAAGTTCTGGAATCGGCGTGGATCCACAAAATTCCACCCACCCGCATTCCCCAAAGTTTCTCGAGAAAAATGGTACCTCACTTGTGTGGGTGGGTCAAGTACCCACGACAGGCAAAGGCCCAAAACCTATTGAGGTGACTTCAAAATTACCTATCACAAAAAAAACTCGTTTTGCAATGGGGGTCCCATGTGTTTTTGGCCCCGAACTCGGTGACAATTTAGGGAAACCTACCAAACCCACACATTTCTGAAAACTAGACACCCTGGGGAGTCAAATTAAGATTAAAAAATCACTTTTTTCTCAAACTTCTGTGTGGCAAAGTTTTGGAATCTGCTTGGATACACAAAATTCCTTCTACACAGCATTCCCACAGGTCTCCCGATAAAAATGGTACCTCACTTGCGTGGGTGGGTCACGTACCTGTGACAGGCAGGGGCCGGAAACCTATTGAGGTGACATCAAAATTGCCTATCACAAAACAACCTGGTTTTGCAAGGGGAGTCCCATGAGTTTTTAGCCCCAGGCTCGGCGGCCCCCTGGGGAAACTTACCAAACACACACATATCTGAAAACTAGACACCCGGGGGAGTCTAGCTAGGTATGGCTTGCATCGGTCCCCCAACATTTCGCTACCCAGAATCCCCTGAAAACCTCAAATTTTGTTGAAAATTAAATTTTTTCTCACATTTCTGTATGGGAAAGTTGTAGGTTCACCAGGCTGACACAAATTTCCAACCACCCAGCGTTCCCCCAGGTCTCCCGATAAAATTGGTACCTCACTTTTGTGGGTAGGCATAGTGGCTCCAATAGAAAATAGCCAAATCGTACTGTAGAGATTTCAAAATTACCTATAACAAAACTACTTGGTTTTGAGGTGGGGGGGCACCTGGGGTGTTGGACTCAGGCTCGCCGCCATCTAGGGAAGCCTGCCAAACCCACGTATTTCTGAAAACTAGATACCATGGGAGGTATGGCTTTCGTGGATCCCCCAACTTTTTCCTACCCAGAATCCCGTGCAAACCTCAAATTTAGCTGGAAAAAATACATTTTCCACATATTTTTGTGTCGAATCACCATGGCGGTACAAACGTCCAACTGCACAGCGTTCTCCTTAGTGTCCCGAGTAAAATGATACCTCACTTGTGTGGGTGTCAACTGCAGAATTGTCTAAATGCGTATTTTAAAAAAAATGTACCGCTTAGAATTCTCGGTGCTATACCCTTATTCCCTATGTTTTGGCCTCTTCCCAGTCACAGATCTTTGCCCCACCCACGTAATTGAGGTATCATTTTACGCGGGAGACTGGGGGGCAAGGCTGTGGGGTAGGACATTTGTGCCGGCACGGTGATTCCACCCAATAATATGTGGAAAATGTGTTTTTTCAGCTAAATTTTAGGTCTTCCTTTCCTGTCGCTGGTACTTGATCCACCCACGCGAGTGAGGTATCATTTTTATCGGGAGACCTGGGCAACACTGGGTGATAGGAAATTTGTGGATCCACGTAGATTCCAGGACTTTCCCACACAGAAATTTGAGAAAAAAGTTATTTTTCCAGCTAAATTTGAGGTTTGCAAGGCATTCTGGGTAGGAAAACTTTGGGGGACCCACATAAGCCATACCTCGCTGGACTCCCTTGGTGTCTAGTTTTTAGAAATGTGTGGGTTTGGTAGGTTTCCCAAGAAGGCCACCGAGCCCGGGTCCAAAATCCCAGGTAACTCCCCTTGCAAAACCAGGTTGTTTTGTCATAGGTCATTTTGATGTCTCCTCAATAAGTTTTGGCCCTGGCCTGTTGCAGGTACTTGACCGACCCACACAAGTGGGCCAACGACTTGTGACTGGGAAGAGCCCAAAATATAGGCAATAATGGTATAGCACTGAGAATTCTAAGCGCAAATTATTTTATTAAATACGTTTTTAGCCAATTCTGCATTTGACACCCACACAAGTGAGGTATCATTTTACTCGGGACACTAAGGAGAACGCTGTGGCGTAGGAAATTTATGCCACCACGGTGATTCCACACCAAAATATGTGGAAACTTTTTTTTCCAGCTAAATTTGAGGTTTGCAGGGGATTCTGAGTAGGGAAATGTTGGGGGATCCACGTAAGACATACCTCATTGGACTCTCCGGGGTATCTAGTTTTCAGAAATGTGTGGGTTTGGTAGGTTTCCCTAGATGGCGGCAAGCGCGGGGCCAAAACCCCAGTAAGATTTGGGCCATTACCTGTTACAGCCACTATGCCTGCCCACACAAGTGAGGTACCATTTTTATCAGAATATCTTGAGAAACGCTGGGTGGAATGAAATTTGTGTCAGCCCAGTGATTCTACAACTTTCACGCACAGAAATGTTAGAAAAAAATGATTTTTTTCAACAAAATTTGAGGTTTTTAGGGGATTCTGGATAGGGAAATGTTGGGGGACCCACGCAAGCCACACCTTGCTTGACTTCCCCGGGTGTCTAGTTTTCAGAAATGCGTGGGTTTGGTACGTTTCCCAAGGTGGCCGCCGAGCCCAGGGCCAAAAACTCATGGGACTCCCCTTGCAAAACCAGGTTGTTTAGTAATAGATAGTTTTGAATTTGCCTCAATAGGTTTGGCCCCTTGCCTGTCGCGGGTACTTGACCCACCCACATGAGTGATGTACCATTTTTATCGGGAAACCTGGGGAAATGCTGTGTAGAAGGAATTTTGTCGATCAACGTAGATTCCAGAACTTTCCCACACACATTTGAGAAAAAAGTGATTTTTTTCAGCTAAATTTGAGGTTTGCAGGGGATTCTGGGTAACAGAACAGGGTGAGAACCAGTCAAGTTACCTCATCTTGGATTCCCCTGGGTGTCTAGGTTTCAAAAATGTATAGGTTTTCTAGATTTCCCTTGGTGCCGGCAGAGGTAGGGTTCAAAATCTACAGCTAGGCACTTTGCAAAATAGTTTCAGTTTTCACTGTAAAATGTGTTGCGTCCACGTTGCGTTTTGGGTTGTTTCCTATTGCGGGCACTATGCCTACCCACACAAGTGAGGTACCATTTTTCACAGAAGACTTTGAGGAGTGTGGGGTAGGTGAAATGTTGGCGATCCACGCAGATTACAGAACTTTCCACCACAGAAATATGAGGAAAACATGTATTTTTTTTAACAAATTTTGAGGTTTGCAAGGGATTCTGGGTAACAGATCCTGGTGAGAGCCAGTCAAGTCACCCCATCCTGATGCCCCTGGGTATTTCGTTTTCAAAAATGTATATGTTTGCTCGGTTTCCCTAGGTGCCGGCAGAATTAGGGTTCACAATCTAGAGCTAGGCACTTTGCAAAAAAAGGGTCAGTTTTCACTGTGAAAATGTGGTGTGTCCACGTTGCATTTTGGGCCGTATCCTGTCGTGGGCCCTAGACCTACCCACACAAGAGAGGTACCATTTTTCTCGGACGACTTTGGGGAATGCGGAGTGGGTGTAATTTTGTGGATCCATGCAGATTCCAGAACTTTCCACCACAGAACTGTGAGTTTCAATAAATTTTAGGTTTGCAAGGGATTCTGGGTAACAGAACCTGGAGAGAGCCAGTCAATTCACCACATCCCGGAATTGCCTTGGTGTCTAGTTTTCAAACATGTATAGGTTTTCTAAGTTTCCCTAGGTACAGTCATAGTTAGGGTACAAAATCTACATCTAGGCACTTTGCAAAAAAAAGGTCTGTTTTCACTATGAAAATGTGGTGTGTCCACGTAGTGTTTTGTGCTGTTTCCTGTCGTGGACCCTGGGCCTTCCCACACAAGTGAGGTACCATGTTTCTTTAAAGACTTTGGGGAACAGGGGTGGGTGAACTTGTGTGGATACATGCAGATTCCAGAACTTTCCACCACAGAAATGGGAGGAAAATTAGTTTTTTTGGACACATTTTGACGTATGCACGGGATTCTGGGTAACAGAACCTGGTGAGAGCCAGTGAAATCACCCCCTCCTGGATTCCCCTGGGTGTCTAGTTTTCAAAAATGTATAGGTTTGCTAGATTTCCCTAGGTGCTGGCAGAGTTAGGGTTCAAAATCAAGAGCTACGCACTTTGCAAAAAAAGGTTTGTTTTCACTGTGAAAATGTGGTGTGTCCACGTTGCGTTTTGGGCCGTTTCCTGTCGCGGGCCCTAGGCCTACTCATACAAGAGAGGTACAATTTTTCTTGGACGACTTTGGGGACCGTGGGGTGGGTGACATTATGTGGATCCACTAAGATTCCAGAACTTTCCACTACAGAAATGTGAGGAAAATGTGGTTTTTTTTTACAAATGTTTAGGTTTGCAAGGTATTCTGGGTAACAGAACCTGGTGAGAGCCAGTTAAGTCACCCCATCCTGGATTCCCCTCGGTGTCTTGTACTACAAAATATATAGGTTTGCTAGGTTTCCCTAGGAGCCGGCAGAGCTAGGGTTCAAAATCTACAGCTAGGCATTTTGCAAAAAAAGGATCAGTTTTCACTGGGAAAACGTGTTGTGTCCACGTTGTGTTTTTGGCCGTTTCCTGTTGCAGGCACTAGGCCTACCCACACAAGTGAGGTACCATTTTTCTCGGAAGACTTTGGAGAATGTGGGGTCGGGGAATTTTGTAAATCCACGCAGATTCCAGAACTTTCCAGTACAGAAATGTGAGGAAAATGCAGGGTTTTGTTCACAAATGTTTAGGTTTGCAAGGGATTCTGGGTAATATAACCTGGTGAGAGCCAGTCAAGTCACCCCATCCTGGATTCCCCTGGGTGTCTGTTTTTCAAAAATGTATAGGTTTGCTGGGTTTCCCTAGGTGCCAGCAGAGCTAGGGTTTGAAATCTACATCTAGGCACTTTACAAAAAAAGGGTCTGTTTTCACTGTGAAAATGTGGTGTGTCCACGTTGGGTTTTGGGTTGTTTCTTGCTATGGGCACTAGGCCTAACCACACAAGTGAGGTACCATTTTTATCGGGAGACTTAGGGTAACACATAATTGTAGAGCAACTGTTATTACCTATTGACCTTAGATACATTTCTGCCTTCCAAATGAAAGACAATGTACAAAAATGAAGTCATTTTGAAAAATGACCTATAATTCTCATGCTAGTATGGGTGCTCACAATTTTGGAAATGTGCAAATATCTAATGCTTCTAAATTCTATATTTTGTTTCAATTTCAGAAATACATAGGTGTCTTGCATACTGATTTGTCCATGTATATATTTTCCCAAATTAATTGCTATATACCCGGTACATAATAAAAAAAACCATTGCAAGACGCTGCTCAGTTATTGGCTCTGGGTTCGTAGGGTTCTTGGTGAACCTACAGGTCCTATATAGCCCCACAACCAGAAAGGTCAAGCAGATGTAGCGGTATATTGCTGTCAAACAGCTGTCATAATTAGAAGAAGTTACAGGTGAAAACGTTGACATAAATGGCAGTTTTTTTCAACTAATTTTCAATTTTTCCTATATTCAACGGTTAGTTTCTATAAAGAAACCTTAAAGGATCTACACAAGTGAATCCTTTCTGAATTCCGAATTTTGTCTACTTATCTAACATGTATAGCTTTCCAGGATCCATTGTTGCTTTAATACCCATTTCTACCATTAACTGGAAAGAGGTTGAAAGCACAAAAAATAGCAAAAATAGGCTATGTCCCAGAAAAATGCCAAAACTGTAAAAAAATGTGGTTTTCCAACAAAAATAGGCTTGTCCCTGAAAACTGGAAAGATGGTGATTTCAGCAGCACAACCCCTTTTTTATACCATTTGCAGGGAAATAACCAGATGCTTTTATCTGTAGACCTTTTTTCCTCAACAAAAAAAATGTACCTGTATTTTGGCTAATTTCTGGGTCCACAAACTGTGGGAACCTTTAGAATACCCATGATGTTGGAAAAAAAGGACGCAAATTTGGCGTTGATACCATATGTAGTCAAATCGTTACAGGGGCCTAAGCGCGAAGGGGTTAAGTCGCCCATCTAATCAGTTATGTTAAACAGTGTTTAATTTAGCACTGCTGGCGGCGTGCAAACCCACTCTGCTCTTTGTCTTGAAGCGCGCTTTGATGGATAGGGACATGTGTAGTCCCTAGACAGTCTTTGGTGCTCCCCGCTGGACTCATCTCAATTAAAGACATTAAAATGTGACAATTTCAATTGACGGAACTGTAGCACACATTAGTTCCTACAAAAATGACAGACAATGAAGTCTTCACCTTAAAGGTCTTATTTTTAAATGTAGGCATGCAGAATTAATTCAATACAGTTGAATCAATTAGTTCATTAACCAGAAGCCCAGTTAAGGTATATAATCAATCAATCAAGAACTCAGTATAGTTCAGATCATAAAATACAGGGGCTTATGGACAAGCCGATTGCGCCGCCGGTGCTTTACTCTTAATATGGGAAACAGTGACGTACTGACGGCGCAAGGGGCATGCAAATAAGCACCACAGAGTGTAAAATGAGAAAGAAATGTAGCACAGATTTGCCTTATACAGTAAGGGAAAGGGGCTCTCCTTTACCTCGAGAAATCACACTGTTCATATGGTTCTAAACAAAGGGTTCCACACATTCACTACGGTAGTACATGGTTCACAAGCTCTTGAACCAATCACAATAGAGTAAAAGAGAAACATTACAACTAAATACATTCAATATTGTCCTAAAAATTCTACTACATAGAGTTTTACACAGGCAATTGTCTCCACAAGGAACAGAAAAGGATATTTAACATGAGATCCTCCCTGGGACAGCTATGTTTACCCTTGAATACATATACTTTATTCAGAACAGTCTGTGAAAGTTTTCATCCTTCTCTGTGGGACACATTCAATGTTTAATCTAGTGAGACATGAAATTGAAAGCCTTTTCATGTGGTACAATGAAAGGTCACTAGTTTTCAACAAAACAGCTATATCACTACCTGGCAGGAAACCTGGGTTAATACAAATAACATGGATAGTGTAAACAGTAGTAAAATGTTTGTTTCAGGAATTGTAGTATAGGTTCCGCGAGAAAGAGAAAGTGGCTGGGCTAAATAGCAGCCACTTCTTACATGTATGTTTTTTAATTACGCAATGAAACCATGGTACACAAATAAAGACATGCCTCATGAATACTCTGATTAACTGATCTCCAAATACATCTCAGTGAATCACTCAGATATGCTGCACACACTATAGATAAAGAGACACACCTGGAGTCCTCCCTCTCCCAAAAGCAAGTGCCAAAGTAGGGAGGACTATCCTACTGTTATTAGCACAGCTCATAAACATGTAGTGACCCTGCAGGGATCGGCGCCTGTCTTCAGGGCAGGACAGGGACTAACAAGCAGTGGCCAAGTTTATAGATCATGGCTTTGAAAGACTTTTTTTTATTTTGCTAGTATTGCATCGCGTTGCAATGTGCAAATTTTTGGTGCAAACCAAATTACAAGCTGCACGCATTCGGATGGACCTTTAGTTCCGGACTGAGAATGGACACAACCAGTCAATATATTTACTTAAAGTGGACACATATGGCCCACAAAGACGACAGAGTATTAAATATGCAAACCTTGATGGTGTATTAAAGGATTAGCAAGGTTACAAACGCAAATCATCAAACTAGTCATAAATCATTAATCAATACATGAATGCATCAGCCAATATAATTCAAAGCAGTTCACAATCATAAATGCAAAGACAGACTATTTTAAAGTTGTTTTAGTGTAATTGAGAGCAGGCTCAATTTCCCATGAAATTCCCCACTAAGCTAAAGTAGGAGAAAAGTGCAGAGAAGTCAGGGAGAAGGTAGCTGAATGTAAAGCCACTAAAGGCAGAATCAAATGGATCAAATAAAGATTCAGTCAAGCAAGTGAGAAATCGGTATGCCTAGGAGTCTAACTCTTTTCGGGCAAGAAGAAAGAACTTTAGCTCTAAAGCGTGCAAGGATACATCTTCTGACTAACTCTACAGCTCATTAGTTTAAATCTTCTTCTTGAAAAATGTTACACCTGCCCACCATTCCCATAAGGGGAACCAATCAGGATGGAGCATATTACAATAAAGTTACTTCAGTTCTTTTCCCCAACAAACACGCAATGGAGCCCCTGCTGCATGACCTTCAGCTTGACATCCACAGGGAGATGATAGAACTCAGTCAGGAGTTCTCATTCTGAGGAGCTCGCTCATTATTTCACTCAGAGGAAAATAAATAAACATTCACATGAAAGCTAAAACAAAAGTTATATTCAATTCATGTGGACTAGTACAGCTAAACTCCTGTAACAAGAAATAGGTAAAATACATGACACGCAGAAAACAGACAAACATTCGCCATTTTAAATTGAGGCCTACATTAGCGATGGCTAACCTCATATAAATAGCACCCAGTAAATACATTGGCATGTTGCATGTAAATGTACATGCAAATCATTAAATTAAAAAAATTGCCATTAACATACAAAATTGGCCGCCTAATCATCACCACACATGTATGCAGATGCATGGCCGGTCATTTTAGAATGCTTTTTCTATTAAAGAAAAGGCATTTCAGGTTGAATTACGATGCATAGGCATGCTTGTTCACTTGGTGATGTATGTGTCCGAGTACATCGGGACGCATTTGAGCACGTTTCAGCTGGTACCAGCAGCCATTTTGGTATTTTTAATTCACAGTTCCAACATGGCAGATGTCCATTGTAGAACTGCAAATTAAAAGTAGGAAAAGAAAAAAACTGAAGGTTCGTGGCAGTGTAAAAAAAAAGAAAAAAAAAAAAAAGGCAAACAGTCCAATTGAATTTTGCAGTTGCCGAGCCCCCGTGAAAAGAAATATATATATATATATATATATATATATATTTTAAAATGGAAAGCATTTGGGAGCAGGGAAGAGACACAGGAAAAAATAGAGTACAGGTACAAGACGAAATTATGCACTGTTTACAGGTGTGAAGAAAGGGAGGAGAAAGAAAGATACGACTACAATGCAGGAACCAATGACATATAATACTTTATAATTCAAAATCCATGCCCTGCCAAATGTTCATCATCAAATAATTTTATTTGGGTGCAGAAGGCATTCATAAAAGTACAGAGTGTAATACAATGCACACATTATTTCATAGCACACATAAAAATATATTTACAAATTTCAGAACATAGAATTAAAGCCAATAGGTCTCGTCAATGCGCGAGCTATTGACTTTATCAATGTATTTTACCCACGTTAACCGGAAGTGTCGCTGAAATTACAGAAAATAAGTGCTATGATGAGGTCATCACTTGCAACGTCATAGAAGTGTGGTAAGGAAACTTGAGGGGGTCTGCCTGCACAGTTCAGGGAGTGGGGGCCCCACGCTTTATACTCAGTAGCTTTAAGGCTAGATGTCTCACCGCACATGCACCGAAGGGCCTGTGGAGCTATTGATAAGACATGGCATCATATCGCTTTTTAGGTCTCGCTAGAGCCAGCGCATGCGCTGATCTGGCGAGACATTTAGTAAGCGCGCGCGCACACAACTCCCGTTCGCGCCCGCACATTTTGTTTACACAAACATTACCGGCTTGTTTTAACATTGCAGCCATTGCCAGGCTGAGGGGCAGGGGCTGCTCTCTATTATGCTTAAAATGCAGGGTTGGGAGTTTTGCCGTCCTTGGCCTACATTAATAGCATTTCAGAGCAATTTGCAAGCCGCATCCCTGCCTGATTGATATTAACGGGACAAGGATTCTGTGGTTTCTCCCGATTGCAGTTTGTTTGCGCTGACGTATCCCACAAGGCAAATCACAGTGAAATCGTGCACAGTAAATGCATCTGCATTGCAACCCGATATGGGTGCCCGGGGCTCTAAGTTACGGCTGGCTCCGACTTCCTGTTGATATTTAATACTAACTGTAAGGATTGGTTTGTTTTAAGCTGTAGCCTTGTACAGCTATCAAATGCACTTTATTTAAAGTTAACCCCCCCTCCCATATACTGATTCTGCAAATCTTGTGCTGCCTCATAACAAGAGTGTGAGCCTATTACTGCGATCAATGCACACAGACTGCACTTGCAGTAAATAGCTACCATGGGGACCCAGGCCGCCTGTGACACCTCCACCTGTTTTGTTCCAACAGCGCATTGGATTCTGGAGCTTGCATTTTCCCCCGTTGTCCGTAACTCTCCTACAACTACAAGCATACAGAATATTTTGGCTAAAAGCAGGATGGAGTAGAGCTGTGACACAAGGCACGGGCAGTGGCAGCTGTGTGATGGTGTGACAGCACCACTTCATGGACATTTACCAACACATATACATTGTTGGCCGCTTGCTTCTTTGAAAACGCCAGATGTGTGTTCTTTTTAACTGTGCACTTGCATTGACAAGGGTGGAATTGAAACAGCGTTCACTACTTGGCTGCACCAGGGCCGGTGCTAGGCATGGGCAGTGTGGGCAGCTGCCCAGGGCCTCGCACTCTGCCTACCAGGATGGGGCCCGCACAATGGCAACACCCCCACCAGTCCTCGTGTACCCCTGACGATCAAAGTTAAAGAAATGCGTCTCTTTACAATTGGGCTCATGGGAGGGGGGGCCCTCCTGGGGCCTCTAAGGGATGGCGGGGAAGGCCCAGAGGAGAGGGGACACCTCTAGGGCTGCCCATTCAGAGACTCCGCAGGGCACCCATTGTCAGCACTTTAGCCCAAACAGGTTTAACTCAGCCCCCAAGCAATTCTCACACCTTCAGTCCGAAATGGCTGTACAAGAGGTGCTTGGGGTGGCTGAGAGGAAGAGCTGTGGCCCAGGAGGAGTCTGCACAAAGCAGCTTCCCAGAGATCAGAAGGTGTCACGTATGTAAATTTCAGGGGCCTCGCACATTCCCTTTTACCCAGGGCCCGCAAATCCTACTACCGGCCCTGGGCTGCACCATCACTAAGCACTTTTGTTCAGCGAAGGATCCACGCTAACTCCCTTTCTTTTCTTTTTTCTTTTCTCCTCCCAGTGACAGCAAGATACTATTCTTACTGGCAGTGGCATCTGAGGAAGCAAGTGCTGCAGTTCCAGTGCGTGCTCCGAGAAGAGGCCTACTTCCTGCTGGCCGCCTTCGCGCTGCAGGCTGACCTGGGCAACTTCTAAAGGAACAAGCACTATGGGAAATATTTTGAACCGGAGGCTTACTTCCCCTCTTGGGTAGGGTTCGCTGCACAGATTGTCCGATGATTTCTCCAGCAGGCTTCTTGTTACCACGTGTCCTTAGCCGTCCCATTTTCTTCTATTGAAAGCACCGTGTAATATCATAAACAAAATGAAATGTGCCAGGGCCCTGACCTGATGTTTGAAAAGATGGTTCTCAAGACGTGAATTAATGTCCTCATATCTTTCACATTCTCCACAATGATATAGGCCACCAGGGGTTTTGAATTGTGATGGATTTCTTGTTATTATAAAATTTCACAGTCTTAAATTCATGTAAATTGCATTGCGCCCGGTCCTTTTGGTCCGGCAGTGTCGTCAACGTGAGAAGCACCCTCTATCTTACACACGTCATTAAGGTGCCTCCAACTTCTTTTTCTAAAAGTGTTATCGCCCTCTTTTGTATCATTTTAGAACAAAACAGGAAATAGACAAGCATTGGCATAGCCAATAGGTCTCGCCTTTGGACCTTATAAGTGTTTAGCCATGCAACAGTTGATATTGTTGCACCAAGGATATTGTGCTGAATACCTAAACCCTTATAAGGTCCCAAAGGCGAGACCTATTGGCTATACCAAGGCTTGTTGTCTACTTTCAGCACATTGAGAAAGCCAAACTGCTTTCATGTAGGTGAAATCTATTGGCTTTGCCAAATTTTTATTTTTTTTAATCAGTGGCATTTTTAAAGTGCTTGAAGCATCGAGCAACTGTTTTGTGGCAGATAACAGAAGGTTTCTTTTTAGGTCCGGCATTAGACCTTTCGTTTTTTTGTTTTTGTTTTTTTTAATCTTTAAAAATACATACATATAAACGCATAGAGGGGTTTTTAGACCAGTGGTCTTCACCTCATGGTCTGTTTAATTTTAACATGTATTTAACTCTTGTCCTAGCAGTTCTCTGCACGCTGCTAGCAAGCAGTTCAAGCACAAACGACGACAATCGGAAAGAAGAGTTTACCTGTGTCAACTTGCTTTCTCTTTCCATTTCAATGGTACAGGCCTCGGTAGGATGATACCATGTGGGTTCTCATGTACAATATCCTATGTTAGATGCTAGTACCTGCTGTCAACATTTTTTTTCTTTAAATAAAATTAAGTGCCATTTGTTTAACGTATTAGTTTTTAACTAAAGCTTTTCTGTTAAAATATAAGAGTTGTTTACGCATACAATGTTTGCATTCTACCTTTCCAAACTCTGCGTCTTCGTTTACTTCAGCTCGGTCATTAGCTTCGTCTCTCTTTCTATGGTCGCAGCTCCACCTAGTGGCTGTTTTAAATAGCTTCTGCGTAATCATTTTACACTTACACTTTTATAAAACATGTACAAACTTTTGTAGATACATATCTTCTAATGGTAATACTCCTGTTTTACAGGACAAAATCCTGAATATAAATGTACAAAAAAAAGAATTACTTTGGAGAAATATACATGATGGCTTTTATTTTCCATTACAGCAATATCACTCTCTTGAGCAATTAACAATTGAAGCCCTTGTAAATAATTTAATACACCCAGTATACTTTTCAGCACAGCACATTTACATCACTATCAGAAGTTGTGCTTTTAATAGCATTAAAGGTCTAAAGGAAAAGAAAGGATACTTGGAATTTTGAGTAGTCCTTGCTGTTTTATTGCAAGAGAAGCAGAACTGTTTTTTGTTATCTTCTAAAGTTTCATGCTATAGTTAAGCTAACAATTCATTCAGTAAATTGAGGTGATGGCTGCCCAAGATGCAAACGTTTTCCCAGTTATTTTTGTGCATATTTCCGGTCAGTGGTGTTGCATAAATATTTTGAAATATATTATATATATATAAAAAATGTAGTCATTCAGCCCACTTGATTTTTTGATCATCCATTTCCCTTCTATTTGTTATACGTAATCACTGTGCGACAATCAATCAATCAATCAATCATGGACATTTATAGAGCGCACTACTTACCCGGAGGGTCTCAAGGCGCTTGGGGGGGGGGGGGGGGGTGCTGCTACTGCTCGAACAGCCAGGTCTTGAGCTTCTTTCTGAAGGAAAGGTGGTCTTGGGTCAGGCGCAGGTCGGTCGGGAGGGAGTTCCAGGTCTTGGCGGCCAGGTGGGAGAAGGACCTTCCTCCTGTTGTCGTTCTTCGGATGCGGGGGACGGCGGCGAGGGCGTGACTGGCTGATCGGAGGTGGCGTTTGGGAGCGTAGAAGTTGATGCGGTTGTTGAGGTAGCTCGGGCCTTGGTCGTGTAGGGCTTTGTGTGCGTGGGTGAGGAGACGGAAGGTGATTCTCTTGTTGACGGGGAGCCAGTGCAGGTCTCTCAGATGTCCGGAGATGTGGCTGCGTCGGGGGATGTCGAGGATGAGTCTGGCCGAGGCGTTCTGGATCCGCTGGAGTCTCTTCTGGAGCTTGGCGGTGGTTCCGGCGTAGAGGGCGTTGCCGTAGTCCAGTCGGCTGGTGACGAGGGCCTGGGTGAACGTCTTCCTGGTCTCGGTGGGGATCCACCGTTAGATCTTTCGTAGCATGCGCAGGATGTTGAAGCATGACGAGGAGACGGCGTTGACTTGTCTGGTCATGGAGAGGGAGGAGTCCAGGATGAAGCCCAGGTTGCGTGCGTGGTCTGTCGGTGTGGGTGCGGTGCCCAGGGCGGGGGGCCACCAGGAGTCGTCCCAGGCGGAGGGCGAGGAGCCCAGGATGAGGACTTCCGTCTTGTCTGAGTTCAGTTTCAGGCGGCTGGTCATCATCCACTCGGCTACATCTTTCATCCCTTCGTGAAGGTTGGCTCTGGAAGCGGCGGGTCGTTGGTCAGTGAGAGGATCAGCTGGGTGTCATCGGCGTAGGAGATGATGTTCAGGTTGTGTTGGCGTGCGATGGGCGCGAGGGGGCTCATGTAGACGTTGAAGAGGGTGGGGCTCAGCGAGGATCCTTGAGGGACGCCGCAGATGACTTTGGTGGCCTCTGACTTGTACGGTGGTAGACGGACTCTCTGTGTTCTTCCGTCGAGGAAGGAGACGATCCATTCCAGTGCCTTCTCCTGAATTCCGATGTTGCTGAGACGCTGCACTAGGGTGCGGTGGCAGACAGTGTCGAATGCCGCGGAGAGGTCTAGGAGGATGAGGGCCGCTGTTTCTCCGTTGTCCATCAGGGCTCGGATGTCATCGGTGGCAGCGATGAGGGCGGTCTCGGTGCTGTGGTTGGCTCGGAAGCCAGACTGTGAGGGGTCGAGGGATCCATTCGTCTCGAGGAAGGCGGCCAGCTGTTTGTTGACGGTCTTCTCGATGACTTTGGCTGGAAACGGGAGGAGCGAGATGGGGCGGTAGTTCTTGAGTTCGCTGGGGTCCGCTGTTGGTTTCTTTAGTAGAGCGCTGAGTTCGGCGTGCTTCCAGCTCTCCGGGAAGGTGGCGGTGTCGAAGGAGGTGTTGATGATGTCCCGCAGGTGGGGTGCGATGACAGCGTCGGCCTTGTTGAAGACGTGGTGAGGGCAGGGGTCGGTCGGAGATCCGGAGTGGATGGAGTTCATCATGTGGGCGGTGTCGTCGGTGCTGATCGGGGTCCAGGCGCGGAGGGTGGTGGTGGGCGGTGTTGCTGCGGTCGTTGTGTGCGATGGTTGACTGCTGAAGCTGTTGTGTATGTCCGCGATCTTGTTGTGGAAGTAGGAGGCGAGGGAGTTGCAGAGGTCTTACGATGGGGTGATGTCGTTGTTTCCGGCGTTGGGGTTGGAGAGCTCTTTCACGATGTTGAAGAGTTCCTTGCAGTTGTGTGCGTTGTTGTCCAGTCGGTCCTTGAATGCAGTTTTCTTGGTGGCGCGGATCAGTTGGTGGTGCTTCCGGGTGGCAAGCTTGAGGGTGGTCATGTTGTCCGGTGTTGGTTCCCTTCTCCAGACTTTCTCGAGTGCTCGGCAGTTCTTATATAATATTTATAGAGAATTGGTACTGCAAAGCTGCCTTCTCATCCAGTTGTTGGCAGGCTTGCAAAGAAATTCTGGTATACATGCCATCTTAAGAAATCAGGGAATATTTTTGAGGACTCAAAAATTCGAGAATGCAGCATGTTACAACAGCAGCACAATAAAAGCTTAGGATGCACATTTTAATAACATGGAGTTTGAATTTCCACCTCTGTGCAGTTTGGTATTGATGTTTGTAAACCTGTCATTTTGAGCATAGGACAAAGAGACCTGGATTCTGAAAACTGTCATGGAGCGCAGAGCAGCCTCCAAAGCGGCTGTGTTTTCATTGTTTGACAGGGCGAGAGCAGAAGGGCGCCATTTTCACAGAGACATGGCACTCTCATCCCTTCTCCCTAGCGCTGGTGCTGATTTCTACTGCCGTGCACCAGGCACACACCTTAGCGCCATAGTGCTAGGGTGCATGCCTGAGTCTACCATAGGTTTTGTAAAATGCTATGACTAGACACACTTCAAAGCTTTTCCTACTTTGTATGAGTGCTGCACAATGCAGCTCAGTAAAAACACGGGTTAACCCAATAAGTCGCTGGGACCTGGGTGAATAATTGATACAAACAAGGTGGTCCCAGATACTAAAATGAATAAACCATAAATGAACAGCTTGAATGAATTCAAAGAAATTATTACAACATTGTTTTTATTCACAACGTGTACCATAAAAAATTATTCATAAAATACATCCATAATTTATCACATTTGATGCCCCTAAGGAAATGGACCGGGAAGGGTAGTGTTGGGATAGTGAGGGTGCTGAATGAATAATAGAACAGTGGTCACTATGACCTCAATAAACCAGAAATAATGATTAATTGAAAAGCTGAAAATCACAATTCATTAATTGATCAAAACAAACTCATGTCTCACAAAAACAAAATCACAAATGATACATCAGGAAAGAGGCTGAAAATAAAAAGAAGTGTTGACGTTTCGACCCAGACTGATGCAGGCATAGAATGAAACCTTGCTAGAGGGTCTTCATCAGGACAAGGACACGGAGGGGGGCAGTGAATCTGGTCTAAAAGACGTAATCAGAGATGGAAGGGGAATCCGTCACGTAGATCAGGATCCTGAAATTCCTAATAAGGCTGTAGGACCAAAAGGGGATTCCTATGTGATTAATCTCTCCAGTGATGCAGTAAGACTTGTTCTGACATGTTCAAAACGCTGGACTCTAATGGGGGGGTCTGGATTGAAGGTTAGATTGGATCGAAGATGATGACAACCGTCGAGAGGTGTCCAGCTTCTTTAGAAGGGTTCGCGGGCTGTCTCGAGGGTCTAAAATATCGTGGTGAGATCGCCACACGCATAGGTAAGGAATCAGCTGGAGAGAGAATCACGGGCTTCCACGGGGGTCAGTTCATCAACATTTAGACCAGATTCACTGCCCCCCTCCGTGCCCTTGTCCTGATGAAGACCCTCTAGCAAGGTTTCATTCTATGCCTGCATCAGTCTGGGTCGAAACGTCGACACTTCTTTTTATTTTCAGCCTCTTTCCTGATGTATCATTTGTGATTTTGTTTTTCTGAGGCATGAGTTTGTTTTGATCAATTAATGAATTGTGATTTTCAGCTTTTCAATTAGGCACAATGCAGCATGCATGCAAAGTCAGTAAAGGAAGGAGAAATGAAAACATTTCTCCTTTTAACAACTGCTTTACAGCGGCATTAATTTTTGCCGCTAAACCAGGCCTACTAATGTTAGTAGATAGGGTTTAGCATTCAAAAGCATGGGTGGTTGCAAGGAAACACCCATGTACCAACCATGTAACTACCCCCATTACATAGACTAGGGCAAAAGCAGTTTTTCGCGCTACTTTGCGTTACTTTTTTAAACAAACCAATGCTAATACCAATTAGCGTTGGTTTTTAATCCTCAAATAGGCTTAGCGTCGGTTTAGAGTTACAAAAGTAACGGTAACCCAACGCTAAACCTTTGTGAATCTGGGGCAGGGCAAAGAGTGTTCATGGGTCATTGGCTCAGAGATGCATCCTAAGAGCACATATTGAAGTGTCATTACAAAGTGAGCAGGCCAGGGGATCGAATAAAATAAAATAAACATTATTGGCAACGTAGGACAACCTTGGTGAGTATCTCTATTGATTGTCACTTTTCGAATTTCTGTAGAGTTAATGATTATTCTAGTACCAGCAAGTCAATATACATTTTTTTAAATAGTTTGAAATTGATACAGAAATTTAAATGGAGTGTAATGAAATGTATTTGCTGAAGTAGTAACCAGCATACAGCAAGTAATTCTAGCTGTAGTAAAACCTAGCTGTAATGCCAAACACTCTGCAGGATATGTTGAAGGAGGGGGCATTATGCCAGAGCATGGCAAACAGGAGGGTAGTATTGTTCAACAAGTTCATGAAGTTTTGAGTGTTTCTGAAGAGTAAATACTACTGTTGAATGTGATGCTACTGATCATCCCAGAATGCAAAGGTGGTGAGGAGATGATATCCTTTGCATTTTCTGGGTCTCCATACACTCTATTGAGAGATCACTAGAGTGTATGGAGAAGATATTTTTTATAAGAATGCTATAGAACTACAGGAGCCAGATACTCAATCATTTCGATATGCACTCTCCTGATGATACATTTCAAAGGAAGAGAAATGCGGTGCAAGATTTATATTGCTAAGAGAAACTACATTCTTTTTGGATGTATCACAGAGATTTTGGGAATCACCCTCAGTCCCAGCTCACCTCAATAAGTGTTGATGTTAGGCAAGATGAGTGAAGATGACATAGTTTCCAAATTCCCTGATGTTTTTAAAGTTTGGTGGGGCCAACTGAAATGTGTTGAAAACCAAACAATACTTAAGATGGGCATGGTGCCTGTTGTAGATAAAGTTAGTCAAGTTCTGCACTTGATGTTAGAACCCTTGAGAAGGGAACTGCAGAAATATTTTTTTTTCTGGGGTCATAGGAGAGATCAAGTCATCAGAGTGTTCGCTTTTGTTTTAGTACCCAGAGATGGCGGTAACGCATCAGGATGTGCAATGATCTTTGGGATCTTATTAGAACATTGGAATGTGGAGCACTCCATTGAATTCAAAGGAATACTCCGGGCTTCTACGGGTCAATAAAAGCCTGCAGAGCATCATTCTAATGTTGCTTTTGTTCACAGCTGTTGCTGTAAACAAAGACCTCTCGGAGCCTGAGGGGATTTAAATCCCCCTCAGGCTTCAAGAGGCCTTTGTTTTATTTGTTAGAACATTCTACGTTCTAGTGGCAGAATATTCTAATAGTCTTATAGCCCTTCGTAGCTTGGCTATACCAGTCATTAAAGTCCCGCTCCCTTGTTAAATGCCCTCGCCTTCGCTCCAGCCTTTAACACTGGAGCGGGGCTTTAATGGTCGCTGTAGCCCGGGCTATAATAAAAACATGTGGGTGGCTAAGCCCGATAAGGGGGAGAAATAAATATTGTTAAAGGGTGCACATAGGTTCAGTGTGATGGACATTTTCGCTGCCTATCAACAAGTGGGTTTTAGTGAGGATTCTAAGCACCTGATATAATTTGTCACTTTTAGGAGCTTATTGATTCACTTAAATGCTGTTTGGCCTAGCTTCAGCTGTGTTGAAGGTATTAGAGAGTACAACCCAATTGAAAGTATTTCAAATTGACAGTTAATGGAGCTAACATGAATGATTATATTGGAGAGAGTGCAAGAAAATGGTATGCTTTGAAAAGAGAAAACATTAAGTTTAGAGTAGGCACAGTAACTTACCTTGGACATATCATTTCAGGTGAAGACTTTGGTCTCAAGCCTGATTTGGCTAGATCAAGAGTAGAGGGACCGGAACCATGTAACAAGGACGAAGTGTGTTCATTTCTTGGTTTAACAGAGTATTATGCAAAATTCATTGTTTCCTCCTCATAGTGTGTCCCATAAGGAAACTTGCAAACAAAGGCGGGAAATGTGTCTGGTTGCCTACATTGGGTCGTTTTGATGTGCATAAAAACGTATTGTAACCACGAATGCAAGCTTAAAGGGCTTGAGTGCTGTGCTTTCTCAGCGGTACAATGGTGAAGAGGGTGGTGGCTTTTGCTTCTAGAGTGCTGAAGGGGGCAGAGGCAAATACCTCTGCAGTGTATAAGGAGCACTTCAATGTAAATAGGATTAGCAACATTTCAAATTCTATTTGTGGGAGGGGAGGAGGGTGTTACCATTCGTTGTAAGGACAGACCATGGACCACTGGAGAGTTTGTTATCGAGCAAGGAAGTGAAGGTGCCCCAGCAAATCAGTAGGTGGGTAGAAGTAGTCAGGGAACTCACCTACCAAATAGAATACATAGGAGGTTCACTGAATCTGACAGCTTGTCCTGGGTGCCAGTTGTAGTCCGAGTATGAACCTGACACCATGCTTGTATCGCAGGTAGAATATTGCTGTTACTGAAGAAGAGTGAAACAAAGTAATAGCTGAAGTTGGCACTTTATCCAAAGTCTGTGCACATGTAGTTAAGTGATCATCTAGACAAAGGGAGTTGACAGATGAAGAGCGATACATTTGGATGGTCAGGGCTAAGTTGTGCCTAAATGGTGGGTGGCTATGTAGATGGGTGAGGCAGGTGACTCGCGATAGTTTGCACGACAACGTACTACCCCCGGCGCATGAAGGCCACCTAGGCAGGAACAGGACAAAAGCTCAGATCAGAGAATGTTACTGGTGGCCCGCATAGATCATATAGTAGAGACTGCACGTCAGAACTGTGTGCAATGTGCTATGAGAAGAGAGTAATACCATAAGGAATACTCCACTCTCTGTAAAGGTCCTAGAAAGACCTTGGAACAAATGCGGGCTGTATAGTGTGGCTTCATTTAATTTATTGCAGCTACTGAGGGGGAGAATGGCAGATCCATGATGCACCTAGAATGGTTAAATAAGGGGTATGTGCAAGGAGTGGTGATGGGTCACGTAACCCAGAGGAAGATACGGAGCAGATTTGACCGCAGGCATGGTGCAAAGGAGTATATGTGATAAACTTGGTCTGGTAAAGAAACCTAGTGTGCAGGAAAGGAGTGTGTGGTTACTATTGGCCTTTCAAGATCACAAAAATCAAGTCAAATGTATTTATGGAGGAGAATGATGAATGGTGAAGCATGTTGTGTTTGCCGGTGATTTTCAGTTGCTTGCTCCAGTTGCTGATTTTTTACCAAGTGACACCACCTCTGCCCAGGTTTTCCCCCACTCACCATTCTTCCAGCCAATAGAAGCCCTGCCCACTCCAAGACCTACTTAATGCAGACTGCAGCGTGACCACGCCCCTGGTGCGCCAAAAGGCAAGCCCAACTGTGCCTGTTCGTGCCTGGACCATGCGCAGCATCAAGAACTCTGACCCCATGACCATCCAACACAACATCACAACCACAGTCTCCACCGGAGCTAACGAACACCGCCACTACTCCTCTGTGACCTCAACAACACACACCGGCAAACAATCTGTTGCCGCGCATTACTCAGCACCACAGTAGGACCTTTCTCCTGCACCCATTGCGATTTCACCTGAGACACCTTAGATGCTGACATAACCACTTCCACACAACGTATGCACACAACCAACACCACCCCACAACAACTGCCCGCCAGGCTCCATAATGTTCGATCTCTCAGGAAACACTTCAGAGAAATCTGGGACCTCTTCAACAGCAACACACCTGACCGAAATAATGGCTCAACCCATCCTCCAACCTGTACATCGCCTTGGCCATCCCACCCGTCTACAAAATCATACACCAGGACCAAACCCACAAACCAGGTGGAGGATTCGAAATCATCAGCAAAACACGAGTGACTGCACATGCATGGAATCAACACCAATCTCATGGGACACCTTCACTTCAAAATATGAATGGACTACATGCCACCCTTAAGGGAACCCTTTCCTACTATTCCCTCAAGTGGAATTCTGCAACCACATAACAGACTTCATCGCTCCCCTCTCCAACAAATACATCCTCCTCTGGGACATCAATTTTCACCTGGAAGACACCACATACCCTAACCCAAAGACCCTCCTTGACAGCCTCAGCAACCTCGGGCTAACCCAGCTCATCCAAAGCCCAACCCACACAGCAGGCCACACCCTCAATCCCATTTTCTCATCTGACAACAGTATCACCACCCTCCACACGACCCTGCTCACATGGTCCGACCACTACATCATACTTTTTAAGATACCCGCCCATCAAGCCACCTCACCAAAAAAAAACAAAGCACCATCAAGACACTGGGGCAAAATATCCAAAGAAAACTGGACCAAGACGCTACAGGAATGCCCACCCAACCCCATGGGGAACCTCAATATAGACCCCAAGCTCTTCAATAAATGGCACACGAAGCGCACTACTCCCACCTGAAACAAAATCGACAAAAACAACAAGGTGGACCAGGGAGTCCAAGCGCCACTGCAAACAAATTGAGAAAACATACAGACTCGACAAAAACACTACTGCAATGTTCACATTCAAAGCCGCCCTCCACCTCTACCGCCAACTACGATACGCATAGAAAAGGGCCCTAACTCTCAGACTCGATGCCAGCTCAAACAACAGCAAATAACGCTTCACCATTGTCAAGGAGTTCTCCAATCCCATAGCCGCTAACAACATCATCCCAAGCACTCTGCAATTACCTCAAACTTCTTTGAACAAAAGATTAACACGCTCTTCAACACATTTAACCCACAGCATTCCGATATGAACTCCCATGACCAACCGAACAGCTCCTTCATCGCAAAACAGCAGCTAAGCAACTGGAAGCCCTTCTTAAAGGAAGAAATCACCGCTTTGATGAATACCATCAATTCAGGAGCCCCCTCAGACCCATGTCCCCACTTCATATAGAACCGTGGAAGAACTATCATCTCCCCCACACTCACTGCTATCATCAACAACTCAATAACCACCACCACCTTCAGGTCTTGCTGGAAAAATGCAGAAGTCAATGCCCTATTGAAGAAACCAACAGTGGACCCAAACACCCTATGCACCTAAAGACTCCTGCATTTTCCAGCTAAAGTCGTTGAGAAAGCCATCAATAGCCAACTCACAGAACTCTATCAACTCCTTAGAAAACTCCCAATCAGGCTTTTGCACCAACCACAGCACATTGCGGCCATCAATGACCTCATCGACATAGGAGAAATGGCATCACTCATTGTTCTCAAAAGCTTTTGATACGGCTTCCCATAAGCCGCTAATCAGAAAGCTTCAGAACCTGGGTATCTGCGGACCAACCCTCAAGTGGATATCCTCCTTCCTCACAGACAGAACTCAACGAGTTAGACTTCCCCCTTCACCTCAGAGCTCAAGAAACTCATCTGTGGAGTCCCTCAAGGATCATTGCTCAGGCCAACACTCTTCCACAACTACATACTGCCCATTGTGGACTCTGTCAGAACCCACAGCATCAACATAGTATGCTATGCTGACAACAAACAGCTCATCTTCTCCCTTACTGACACAACCAGCACCGCCAAAGAAAACTTCGCCAACTGCATGAGGAACGTCGCTGCTTGGATAAAAAATAACTGGCTCCAGTTCAACACAGACAAAACCAAAGTGCTTATTTTCTGCAACAACTGCTTCCTCCGGGATGCCTCTTGGTGGCCCTCAAACTTTTTTCCGCCACCTACCCCTGCAGGCAATGCCAAGAACTTCAGGATCGTCCTGGACACCAACCTCTTCATGAGCAGACAGATCAAAGCTGTATCATCATGCTTCTACATCTTGTGAATGCTACGTACGATTTTCACATGGATCCCACTGAACACCAGATGAATGGTCATGCAGGCTCTTATCACGAGTAGACTTGATTACGAAAACGCCTTCTACATCAGAATCCCAGCCCTTGTCCTACGCTGATTCCAAACCACCCAGAACACTGATACCAGACTCATCCTGAACATCCAGCGAAATAACCACATCTCTCCATATATCAACGATCTCCACTGTCTCCTAGTCCAGGAAAGATGCAAGTTCAAGCTACTCACCCACTCCTACAAAGCTTCCCACAACACCAGGCCAACATACCTCAACCACCGCCACAACCAGACACCTTCAAACTGCATCCTAAGCAAGAGCACACCTCCCTCACGTCAAGAAGACCAGGAGTGGAGAATGCTCCTGCTCATACCTCACAGCCAGGACCTGGAACGACCTCCGAAAACCCCTCAGAACCTCTCTCCCTCTTGGGCTTTCGAAGGAACCTCAAGACATTGCTCTCCCAGACAAAACAGGCACGATCTTTTTCCATCCCACCCCTCCCCCCAGCCTACCCTATTCGGCGCCTGGATACCCTCACAGGTGATTGGCAGGGCTCTACAAATTCACATAACATTTGGTGAGATATGTTGATGGGGACTGCTTTGCTGGGAAATTTGTCAAAGGCAGGGAGTCAGGAAGGTCCCCTGGTCCACAACCAGTTGATCCACAGTTTAGGATTGAGGGAAATCCACCTACCTGGATGAAAGACTATATTGGTTGAATCTTATGCCAATAAAGATTTTACTCCAGTAGCTACATCTGTAGTTTTCTAAATTCATATAATTTGTTGTAGCATTAAATTCATGTTCCCGGTTGGAAGGGGAAGGTGCTGTGTTTACTCCTTGTTGCTTTCTATGTATTCAGAATTGAGAATTGTAATCATGTCTTGGGGGTTCTTTATTAGAATGGTGTAAGCAGATTCCTAGTCCATTGCGGGGATCTGGCTGCTATTTTTTCTTCTCCTTTGTCAAACCTTCCTTTCACATAAATAGGCAGAAAGCATATTTTGCATCACTAAAAGTACAATGCTGACTATTAATTACTTGGAAAACTCACAACGAGAGATGTGTCCGCACAAACCGTGCCGTAGCAACTTGGCAAGCATCAACACAAAGAAGATATTCAGATTAGGTTGAAGTAAGAATTTACAAAAAGTCAAGGTTACTCTAAATTGAATTGTTTTTGCATTGCACTTCCTTATCAATGCGATATTTTTGTACTTTAATGTGGAATATGATACGTTTTCATTTAAAGTGTTTGTACAGTTTAAATTTAGTCGACAAACTTAAAACATTTCCAAAAAACAATAATATATGAAAAAAAACTTGTAGTTCAATAATTCTAATCTACATGACCTGTGGAAGGTTTTATAAACTATATGGTCAAAATGTATAATGAACGTATGAAAAATCTAATTTATACTTATTTCTATGAAAAATGTAACTGTACAGGAAAATTGAAATAGTGCACGTAGTTTTTGAACAATAATGCTCTTATAGTTTTATTATAGATTATCATACAATCCTCTTATCTGCTCTACAAAAGTGTGCACAGAAGTCTTAGCAGGTTGCATCCACCCTTTCGTCTGGTGTAGGTTGACTTTGCTCATTTCCTAGTTAGCCAAGCTGAAAGTTCAAGCGTTAGGAAAGGCATGGGCAGCCATGATACCATCGGTGTTACTTTATTGTTAGGAGAGCCTCTCATTGAAAGTACCCACGGGAAATTGTGGGAAGCATATTTTTCTAAGCCAGGGAATCTTTTGATGCCGCTCTTTGCCTTAAATCAGGTAAGGTGGGTCTATCATATAGTGAGTGAACGTGGTATTAGTCCAATGAAATCAAGCATAGGCAAAGTCAACAGATCTTGCCCGTGCCAATGCTTTTTTTCGATACTGTGCAGCATCGATGAAAAGAAAAAATTATTTTGCCAATTCTATGTAAAATCAGCAAAATTAAAACAACATTTTTGTTATTCCCTATGTGTGCCAAGCACAATGAGGAGTGTTCCTATTGGAGCAGGACCGAAACTGAGTTGCATATGGCTGTGGCTAATATGAGAGGGAATAATGAGAAAACAAGCATTGGAAATGCAATAGGTCTCGCACCATTAGAGTTAGTGCTTTTAGAATTGTTTATGGGTTTTTTTTGTAAATGTTTAGCATTTTTGTTTCCTGTAGCCAATGTTAAAGAATTACAAATAAAAAAAGCCATAAACATTTCTTAAAGCTGTAACTGAAATGGTCTGAGACCTATTGCACTGTGTGAGGGTGAGGGGTTGAGGGTGAGTGAGGGTGAGGGGTTGAGGGTGAGTGAGGGTGAGTGAGGGTGAGGGGTTGAGTGTGAGTGAGGGTGAGGGGTTGAGGGTGAGTGAGGGTGAGGGTGAGTGAGGGTGAGGGTGAGTGAGGGTGAGTGAGGGTGAGGGTGAGTGAGGGTGAGGGTGAGGGAGGGTGAGGGAGGGTGAGGGTGGGTAAGGGTGGGTGAGGGTGAGTGAGGGTGAGTGGTTGAGGGTGAGTGGTTGAGGGTGAGTGGTTGAGGGTGAGTGGTTGAGGGTGAGTGGTTGAGGGTGAGTGGCTGAGGGTGAGTGGTTGAGGGTGAGTGGTTGAGGGTGAGTGGTTGAGGGTGAGTGGTTGAGGGTGAGTGGTTGAGGGTGAGTGGTTGAGGGTGAGTGGTTGAGGGTGAGTGGTTGAGGGTGAGTGAGGGTGAGGGAGGGTGAGGGGTTGAGGGTGAGTGAGGGTGAGTGAGGGTGAGGGGTTGAGGGTGAGTGAGGGTGAGTGAGGGTGAGTGAGGGTGAGGGGTTGAGGGTGAGTGAGGGTGAGGGGTTGAGGGTGAGTGAGGGTGAGTGAGGGTGAGGGGTTGAGGGTGAGTGAGGGTGAGGGGTTGAGGGTGAGTGAGGGTGAGGGAGGGTGAGGGAGGGTGAGGGAGGGTGAGGGTGAGTGAGGGTGAGTGAGGGTGAGTGAGGGTGAGTGAGGGTGAGGGGTTGAGGTTGAGGGTGAGGTGTTGAGGGTGAGTGAGGTGTTGAGGGTGAGTGAGGGTGAGGGAGAGTGAGGGTGAGGGGTTGAGGGTGAGTGAGGGTGGAGGGTGAGGGGGTGAGGGTGAGGGGTTGAGGGTGAGTGAGGGTGAGGGGTTGAGGGTGAGTGAGGATGAGTGAGGGGTTGAGGGTGAGGGGTTGAGGGTGAGGGGTTGAGGGTGAGTGAGGGTGAGTGAGGGTGAGGGTGAGGGATTGAGGGTGAGGGGTTGAGGGTGTGTGTGTGACAGTAACTTGTGTGTGTGAGGGCAGTGTGTGTCAATGCAACGGGGATCATGTTATCGACCTCAGAAGCATTAAAAGTGTGTGTCTTGGAACGTCTGAGGGCAGCTCGTGTTACAAGCTTGCTTTGAAGATGGTCATGCAGTGCTGGGAGTGGAGCAGATGGTCCTGTTTATGACCTGCAGAGCGCGTGTGAAATGGGCGCGGATGAAGTGACTGGGGGGTGAGGGGTGTGCAGCCTGGTGTGCTGAAGCCTGGCAGCAGAGGCGGCGCGCGCCAGCAGAGGCGGCGCCTGCACACAAATTGGCTAAGTGGCTGGTGGCAAATGGACGCACATCAAAGGAGCCGCGAAAGTAGCATGCAAGCAGAGGGCTTTTTTATTTATTTCCACTCATCTGTACTAGTGTTCGTGCTCAAATGACCCCAGATTACACGTAAATTATACATGATGAAAGGCCAAGAAATGATGTTGGGTTACTCCCACAATATATGTACAGTTCATGAATGTGCAATTTGTTGTTTGCTGATAGCTGGATTAATAAAGCTAGCTCAGAGGGTTAAAGCGCTGACGACCGATCTACCTGTGATATGCAGTTAACACGCTGGAGACCCTTAGGGCCGACGCAGCCTCTCATGTTTCTGCGGTCGATAAAATGAGCAGCTGGGTTTATGTGCACATATAAAATAAATTAGTCTCTATTTTCTTAGTATTATTACAGTTAAAGTGTAGGCTGTTTTTCTGCATTTAGTTCAATATACACTGCTATAACCAGTGTCGCACGTTTAGTTATAATGTTTCTGATTGTCAGTTAGTTTTCGGGTGGATTAACTTTCTTCTTTAATCCTTCAGTGTTGTCTTGTATTGTTTTATACGCATGTCAATGTTTGTTGGTGAGTTTAGTACACAAATTCGGTATGTCTGCATTTGCTACAGTTTTGGGTCTTTCGTGTTTTTTAGAAACGGATGGAAGGCTTCTTGTGGTGATTGTGAGTTAAACAATTGCCCGTGCGACTGTTCCTTGTGCGTTGTTTCAGAGTCGTAAGAAAGGTAATTTAAAGGGAAAAAAGAAGGAAGAAAAAGAATTACGCATTGAGAGAAGGAAACTGTGGAGTACAGGGAAAGAAGAAGTAAGCCCTGAAGTGAGAGAAGGACTGTCATAGGGAGGATGAGGAAGACGAGGCAGACTGAGGCAGCTGGAGAATAATGGAACGTGAGAGAGTGATGCGTGGGCAGAGAGAAGGCAGGCGCTGGAGAGGGAGGGGGTGGGATGCCTGCGCAAGGGACGACACACAGAGCGAATAGAGGTTACAATGAGGATCAGAGAGAAGAAAGGTAATTTAAAGGGAAATATTAAAATAAAGAAAAATAATGAAGAAAACAGAGCACTAATTAAAAAGTGAGAGATGGGCGAATGAAAGAAACCGTGAAAAGAAATGGAAAGGAAGGAAGCAGTAAGTCGGCCGGCTGGGAAATGCTCTCGGCATTGCGATTTGCAGAAATAGAAGACAGACGCATTTTGTTGACAGTGGTGGGTGCGAAAAAAAACCTCTAAAATGTAAAATGTAAGGACTGGAATCCGCAGTTGCACAAAAAAAAGTAGGTTAAACACATCATAAGGAGTATTAAGACCTTAAGGTGTAGTAAACCTTTTTAAAGTGGAATTCCCAAAATCCCCAATGTGAACATGTTAAATAAAACACATGAGATAGTAAAAACGTCTGTTAATTATTTTAAAAAAACAACTAATCAGAGCGTAGTGAAACCCTTGTAAAGCATAACCCAAACATTTGGGTCCCCAGTATGAACATGTGAAAAAACATCACAGGGTGAAGTGAAAACAACTGTAAAGTGAAACAGAGACACTGAAGGCTCTCTCTGTAACACCAACATGTGTGATAAGCAAAGTCCCAGAGAGAAGACCTAATAGTAATCGCCTCAACATGAGATTTGCTGATAAGTGAGAGATTTTATAGGGATTATTGGGCATGTCTGAGATGTCAGAGAAGGGGATATTAGTACAAAAACCGCTCTTGGCAAAGTCAATATATCTCGCCCTTGCCCCAATTGACGTTGCTAAGATTGTAAGCCCTGTCGTACAGCATCCCGATTTTGTACAGCGCTGCTTTTTTTTTTATAACAGGAAAAAGGGTACAAGCAGTCGGCTTTGTAATTTGTAGGCGCAAGCACCAAGCATGCATGCACCTACACACAGGCAGTTTTAAATAAAAAAGATTTTGCTTGCTGGTTTGAGTTTGACTGGTATAGAAAAACAAAACTGTGGAGCGGGAGGAGAGAGCAATAACAATGTGGGGGTTGTAAGGAATCAGAGACGGCATTTTGTAAAACCATATGAGGGCACGGGAGGGGGAAGGAACATAGGTGATGGGTGAAGAACACGTAGAAAGAGTAACGTGAGGGTGAGATCATGTACTGGATAATGGGAGGGTGAGATGCTGCACTGGATAATGTGAGGGTGAGATGCTGCAACTGACGTATTGAGCAGTTGTAGGAAGGGCTACAGCTGCCGTTTTTTGGAACTGTGGAACCAGGCTTTAGTCCTTGCGTCTGTTCAAAACCTGAGATTCTGGGCAAGTCACTTAATTTCCCCGTGCCTAAAGCAAAATGAACGTGCCCTTCTATTATATAAGTGTTGCTTTTGTAAAATCCTTCAATAGCTTCCACTCGAGCTCAGGTACATAGAAAACATAGAAAAAGAAGTAAACATCATGTGAAAACCGACTAAAAACACAGAATAGTTTAAACATACAGATATCACCTGCCACAAAAAGCCGACTCTCTAGTCAGCTAAGCATACCTGTGACTTAGAAGCTGCCCTTAAGAAGAGTGCCGAACAACTCACTCCAAATCAACGATAACAATAAAATACAACACACCAACCCCTCAACTCTGACTCACGCGCTGCACTGCTGGTAATGATTATTGGGCGGCTGGCGAGGCGCTCTACACAGTGTGTTTGCGTGCAGCACATGGTTCCTCCGGTCAGGCTGGAGTATATGTGTTCCTGGCTCTATGTGCGCCCTTTTTTGCAGTGCATTGTTGTGACTTTAAGGCAGCTGCTTATACCATGCCTACCTTCATTGGAGCTGCAGGAAGGGCGCTCTGGAGAAGCCCAAAGCCAGTCAAACAATGGGAGGGAGAACTAGCTTCGGTGGGAGGGGACTCTGAATGCTGGAGCCAGGACTTCTCCAGGAAGTGGTGGTCTGCTTTCCTGGCCGGTGTTTTGGCTCTGGAGCAAATGAATCTGAGGGAGGAGGAGCGCAAAAGGGGAGGCTGAAGCTAGCGGTGACAATGGAAAGCTGCATCTAGTCTCTAATACCTTCCTGTTCAGTATTAACAGAGTGTGGACGGGTTCTCGGTATCAGCTCTCCCCATTGAAAATTAAAAGGAAAAGTGAATGCCTTTGTGACCACGTTTGTTTTAGAGCCTAGACACACCAATAACCATGTGCTTTCACCGTAACACGGCGGGCAGGGGAGGGGGCGGAGAGGGGAGAGGTGCGAGGGGAGGAGAGTAGGAGGAGGAGGGGGAGGAGAGTAGGGGAGGCAAGGCTAGCGGCAGGCAGGCAGGGGAGGAGAGGAGGAGGGGGGAGGAGAGTAGGGGAGGCACGGCCTAGCGGCCGTGCAATCAAGTAGTGAGGGGGCGGAGCTGGGGGAGGCTGTGGAAGAGAGTAGGCAAGGCAGGCGGCTGGGGGCATGTGCACGCGCTTTTAAGCTCAATGCACATGCGCATTGAGCTTAAAAGTCACGGGCACTGCAAGGAATCGCCACGATTCCTTGCAAGTTAGATAAAGTGTGGATGAGCCCCTATAGTCTCGCTTGCTCGATGCGCATGCGCATCGACAGGCGAGACCTAAAAAACAGAAGGACTGGGAAGCAGCACGAGTAATTACCTGTGGCTGAGATTCATTCAAGCATCTTATGCATCACTTTGTTTACTGCAGAACGATGGGTATGCCCAGATGTGGGTTCTATGCTCTGGTGCCTCTGGAACAAAGCTGCACCCCAATGAACTGCCCGAACTAAGGCGAAACTGGTCTTGGGTTGCTTATGTTCCAGTTCAGAGAGGACCTAGTTTAGCATTTTGTTATGGACTGTTCCTATTGGCACAGGCCCACAATTAATTTCCATATATGTTATGTTAATAAATTTGTTGAGCGCACGGATACCCGAGGGGGTCTTGGCACTCAGCGGTATATTATGCCAATATCTGTAAGACGAAAGAAGAGAATGACTATTGCTCAAATAACCAGGTTTTCAAGGCTTTCCTAAAGGTAAATAGAGTTGGAAAAGTTCAGATAGAAAGAGGGAGTGTTTTCCAGAGTTTGGGGGCAGCTGCCCTAAAGCTATTGCCACACCATCTGGCCTTGAAAACTCTCGGAATTGCTAGCAGTTTAGCTCCTTTAGAACGCAAATGCCTTTTTGGGACATACAAGTAAAGTAGTCGTCTCAAAAACATAGGGCCAGTGTTATGAAGTGCTCTATAAGTAATATAGCTGGTCCTCATCCGAGATGGCATAGTAGGCAAAATAATGATGGACTGGGATGCAGTCATGAGGAATTACCAGTGGCTAGGATTAATTCAAGTATTGCACCCATCACTTTTTTTCTTTATTTAATGAGGTATGCACACACCTCAGAATGAAGTTAATGCATTGTTTATTTATCGATCCAAGATCAATAAATAAAAATGTTGAAGTGCAAAAGTACAAGTCGCCAGGCATAAAATGGCAGGTGGAGGACACTCAAAAGAAAATTAAATTAATAAAAAGCAATGCTTCTGCCCACAAGGAGTTGGAGGAGATACAGAGGAGCAGGTGGAGGGAGCAATGGAGAGAGGACGTTCAGGCAAGGGACAAACTGAGGTGCTTAAGGATCGGCCAAGGAAGGCCTAAAAAATTACAAGGTTTTAGGTCGAGCCTAGGCATTGCTTTAGCAATGCTTGTTGGCGAGATATTTAGTGGGGCTTTCAAAAGTGCACCCAAAGTGCAGATTAGGTACAGTGCATGTGAGCACAACCACGCTCATTGTGCACAGCTTTCATTCGCCACCAGACACTTCGTGCGCGCGCTCTGCGCTCCGCCTCTGCTGCCACTTCAGCTCACCAGGCTGCACACCCCCTCACCCCTCGCTCGCCAATGTCCCTCCCACCCTTCCTTTGATCTCGCTGCGAATTCTTACGGGCTAATGGCCTACCACCTCCCCCAGCACAGAGAGCGCATCACTTGTTTACTCTCCTAATTTGTCAAGGCATGCTTTTTTATTGTGTTCGTGTCGTTTTAAAATACATCAACATGGGAAGAGGTTTTGGTGCTCGAATGAGCCATATTCCTCTCTCAGTAGCCTTTTTTTGGTCCCTATGAGAGATTTACTCGATAGCCCATCGCAGCGCCGCCCCTCTGAAGCTTTGTTCCATTCTGGAGACGGGTGTTGTCGTCTCCAGTCATGCAGGTGGGGCCATTTACTTTTGAGGCGGGGGGGCTTGTGTCTATGAAAGGAAGCAGCCCAGCTCCCCTATTCACATTCTGCTGCCGAAGTGCCTGAAAAAGATAGCACATAATTACTTAAAGCTCTGGCTGGTGCTAGGCAATCGCTCTCAAAAGTTCCATGGCCTCGTTTAATGCCCCCTTATTCCTTAACATTAATCAGTGGACTATTTTGCATAGTATAGATATTCCCACCGCCTATACCAGGACTAATGAGCGACCCATCCAGATCGTCTTCAATAAGAAACCAAGGGCTTTTAGACTACCACCTCGGGGTCCCTTCAGGTGATGCCACGACACTCCGGTCATGCACCTTTATCCTGGCCCTCAAGTTTCTTTAGAGACTGAGGCTAATTGGCTGTTTCCGTGAGCAATCCTTAACCCACGCGAAGGCATCTCTAGGAGCCATCCCCAAGAGCCACGGGCACTCTGCGATTTGTACTTCTTGTTCTTTTCAGGATCACCACAAGAATCATCTCCTCTGTCCACCATTTCAACTGGTATTCCTGCTTGGAATCCCTCCCTTTCCTTTTTAATGCTCGCGTGTGCATTAGAATGTTTTTCTTTAATTGAGCAGAAAAGTAAAACATCTCAGAAAAAGAGGCAACGCCTACCAAATAAAAAAAAATGTTAACATGCAATTTAAAACTGTTTTGAATTGAGCTAAAACGTCTTAATATCTGGAGAGAACACTGAATTGAAAAGCTGAATATAAACAAGTGCAATTTATACGTCCCCCCACTGTACCTCCCATCACTGAGCCCACTGCCGTCAGTTTCCCCTCTCCCCCATCTGAAAGTGAGATGGGGCAGTGCATGGCCTGGCCCTGTACGACTGGTTCATGGTTCAGTTGAATGCGTAGAGTCTGCTGTGCTGTGCACAGTCTGGTTAAAGTAAAATTGCTGAGCCTAGAGATGCTGAGTTTTGTAGCACAAATTTCGTTTGTTATTTCAACCTCATACTACCTCTGCTAAACACAGTGATGCTACATAATCCAAACTTGCACAACTCCCAAACTGAGCCTCCTGCACCCCCATCCCGCTGCTCCCACCCGCGCCCTTTCCAACAATCCCTGCTGGCACAAAGTGCAACATTTCACACTTCCATTCTCCCCCTCCCCCCTGCAGTGCCAAATAGTGCACTCCCCGCATAGTTCGTGCAGTTCGGATTCTGTGCCAGCCTAACCATTGACACAGTCTGGAGTACTTGCTGCATCGCTCTTTGAATGGGAGTCTGAAAAAACGCATGCAACACCACAGATATGATTAATGCCATTATATGCCCTTGCAACAACATGTACATAGGTCAAACCAGACAAAAAGTCAAGACCAGGATACTGCAACACGGTAGTAGGATATGATGTGGGGACTGTCGGGGCATCCTTGGTTGATCATTTTCAAAGAGGGTCACAACCAAGATTCTTTGAAATGGGTGGTTCTTGAAAAAATATCAGTGTGCCCCAGGGCTGGTGATATAAATTCCATCTAGAACATCCGAAAGTCTAAATGGATATATACATTGGACACTGTTAACAGCGGGTTAAATGAATTGATGCTACTTATGCCGAACTGGCTGTCTTGTGTAATGAATAGCATAAGGATACATTCCTAGCTGTAGGGCCTTGTACACTATACTACACTGAACATTGTGGGGCCATTTCCCTGTTTTCCCTGTACTACCACTCTATTGCTGTGTTTATTGGATCTATGGATTAAGAAACATACACACCGTTTATGTATATAAATGACTCTGTATATTATGAAGCTTCATCACTCCTGCCTATCATGTCAATATATGTGCCCTGTGACGGACTTGCATGTACATTGGAGGAAACAGATCATACGTGTATTTATGCATGGACTACTTTGGTCCGTTTATCAAACATTCTGTGCTCTATGAAGCACATACATTTCTTCGGCAGATTACACATGTAATTTATACTGTATCAATGCACTGATTATTTCATCCAGCAGCAATTATTTTTACCAGGTAGAACTTACGTTCTCTTTCTACCATACTACTGTCACACTGAGGACGTTTTTGTTCTTGATCGCCTCGGTTATCCGCTATTCAGATAGCATTCATAATTCCAAGTTGAACATCTATGGGAATATTGAATAATCCGTAATAGTTTTTGTCTATTCATAAGGCAGACTGCTTCCTCTTTTTTGCCAGGCAACGCTTTACGTGCCGGTAGTGAGCGGCTGCACCCAGCGTGCACGTCGCTCTTGCGCTCTTAACAGGGCCAAGCACTGGGCCTCTACTTGCCAGCAGGGCCGGCCTAAGGCATGTGCAAGCTGTGCACCTGCACAGGGCCGCCAAACCCCAGGGGCCGCCACGCCAATATATATCCTTAGATACATATTTGCGTGGCGGCCCCTGGCAGGGACATGGTCAGCGACGGCTACCGCCCCCCTCCCTGTGGACCCACATCAACCCAGGACACACTGACACGAAACATGACTGTCTTTGGAAGGCGGGGGATCACAAGACCCCCCGGCCGTATTTATTAAGATACAAAATTAATAAAATTATTAAACAAAAGTTACCGTTTTATGCAAAATTATTCAGGGACATTAGATTATTATTATTATTATTATTCTGAGTTTTATATAGCGCCTGGTTACCGTGCAGGCATCCCAGCGCTCACCAGAGAATAACACTACCAGAAATAATACAGGGGTTTAAGCAGAAAACAGAAAAGTTTTTAAAAGTCTGCGGAACCGAAGAAGACTGGTTTCCGAACGTAGTTGTAGCGGAAGAGAGTTCCACAGAGTGGCCACATTTATCGAAAACCTTCTACCACCCGTCCTGGCCTTCTTCACCCTCCCGACCTGAAGAAGATGTTGATGGTCAGAACGGAGAGAGCGGGGGGCCTTATAGGGCTGGACCATCTCCCCCAGAATAGGTGGACCTACCCCCTGCCGAACTTTATGGGCGATACAGAGTGACTTGAATTTCACCCTGTCCCTAACAGGGAGCCAGTGCAGTGCCCTCAGCGCCGGGCGAGCAGACTGGCGCCTGGGAAGACCCGTCAAGAGCCTGGCGGCCGCGTTCTGCACTTGCTGTAGTTTGTTCAGGGTAGATTCAGGTGCACCCAGGAATAACGCGGTGCTGAAATCCAGCCGCGAGATGATAAGTCCCTGGATGAGAAGTCTCCTAGTGGCCGCTGGGATCAGAGGTAGGATCTTCCGGGCTGAACGAAGCAGACCAAAACACAAGCCAGCGGTCTTTTTAGCATGAGTTTTGAAGGAAAGGTCCTGCTCAAGCCACACCCCCAGGCTCTTGATCTCCTGCTTGGGGGTGGGTACAGGTCCCAGACAGTCGGGCCAGCTGCTGGGGGACAAAGATGGAGAGGAGTTCCCCAGCAGCATCAGTTCCGTCTTGGAGCCGTTTAGCTTTAGTGCTGAGCTGCACATCCACGAGTAGATCTTCTCGAGACACGAGTGCAGCCGGTCGGGATGGAGAGCCGACTGGGAAAGGCCTACCACCAACTGAGTATCATCAGCATAACTGATGATTTTAATACCCATCGGCAGTACCACACTCTCCAGGGGGGCCATATAAACGTTGAATAAAGTAGGGCTCAATGAAGAGCCCTGTGGCACCCCACACTGGAGAGGGAATGAAGATGATTTTTCATGACCTTCCCATACCTCAAATGTACGTCCTTCCAAGAAGGAAGCGAACCATTTGAGAGCCAAACCAGTGACCCCCACCCCCGACAGCCGTTGGAGAAGCACCTGATGGTCCACGGTGTCGAAAGCAGCACTGAGGTCCAGGAGGATCACTGCCACTGATCCCCCCGAATCCAAAATGCTCCTTGCATTCTCCACGACCGCCAGCAGGGCGGTGTCGGTCCCCTGACCGGGTCGAAAACCCGTTTGGGAATCGCCCAGGAGGGAGTTAGCCTCCAGGAAGTCCGACAGGCGACTGTTCACCAGCTTCTCAGCCACCTTACTGAGACCCGGCAGCAGGGAGATAGGCCTAAAGTTGGCGAGGTCGGCGGGATCAAGGTTAGGCTTCTTCAAAAGAGCCTTAACCACCGCCCCTTTCCAACTAGGGGGAACTACCCCTTGAGTGAGGGACAAGTTTATAAGGTCCGTCACTGGGCCGCCGATGGTAGGAGCCACCTGTTTAAGATATTTAATGGGTGCTGGGTCTTTCGGGGAACCGCTCTTCATGGTCCTCAAAACCGACAGAGCTTCCTCCATAGTGACAGGACCGAGAGAGGCCAGTTCCACTGATCGCATCCTAAGTTGAGAACTGGAGTTATCATCCAAGGAAGATACCTCACCTTGCCGGGGAAGAGAAGCCAGTATGTTGTCGATTTTAGTTTTAAAAAAGGAGGCCAATTCTGTACATTTTTTGCGTGGGTCCTCGTGGATGACCTGAGGTTCGGGGGTATTCAGTAGTTCCTTAATGACCCTGAATGACTCTTTAGAAGAGTTGGCCGCAGAGCCAATTCTCTCTTCAAAGAATCCGGATTTAGCCACCCGAATAGCGGCTTTATACCTGCTCAGAGCCGTACGGTATTCTTTCCGACTCATTTCACTCCAGTCTCTCCTCCAGGACCGCTCTAGCTTCTTACATCCCTTCTTCAAGGTTCTCAATTCAGGCGAATACCAGGGCGCCGAACCCACTCTCTTCCCCCTCGTAAGTTGTTTCTTTTTGGGTAGGATGGTATCTAACGAGTCCGTAAGCCAGATGTTTAAATTCGCATCCGCGACTATCGGATTAACTCCCTGAGGGGGCCGCGTAGCCTCCAGATGTATCACCCAGGTGTCAACCGGGAGCCTCGACCAGGCTCTCTCCAAGATGTGAACCCTTGGGACCGCCGCAACTGAGCTATCAAATTGCCACGTTGCGGACACCAAAAAGTGGTCTGTCCAGGGCAGGGCGAGTGCGGAGGGTGGATTAAGATGGTCCAAATTTGAGAATATGGGGTCGAGCAAGTGACCCTTCTCATGGGTCGCACCCGAGTTGGCCAGGTTGATCCCAAAAGCTTTGAGATCATCAAGCAGGTCTACTCCCGCAGCATTGGAGGGGTCATCAAGATGGATATTAAAATCCCCAAGAGCAACAAAGTTGGTAATTGAGGAGGCAAGGAGTGCGGTAGTTTCTAGGAGGGAATTAGGGAAATTTCCCAGGGGTCCAGGGGGGCAATAAATCAACAAGCCCGCCAGGGACACTGTAGATGACAGGCGAAGGGAGAACTGACAGCTCTCACAATCAGTCACCCCTCCATTCTGAATCTTACAAGCCAGCGTGTCTCTAAAAAGGATAGCAATTCCCCCTCCCCTCCCCACAGGTCTGTCAAGGTGGGATATGAGAAAACCTGGAGGGAGTGCTCTGACCATATCAGGGCCAGAGCTGGAGGAGAGCCAGGTCTCGGTAAGAAACAACACATCGAGCTCGTGATCCAGGATGAGTGAATTAATTTCAGTGGCGTGACTCGGTAGTGACCGGCAATTGAGTAAGGCCATGGAAAAGGCAGATTTCGCAGCCACTAAAGTATGACCAGAAATACAAGCTCTACACGGTAGGAAAGGAGTGGTTCCCTCCTGTGCAAAATTACAGATGGTAGGGTGGGGCGGACGAAAAGAGATGAGGACATCCCTCCCATATCGAAGCCTGTTGGTCGGTGGCGCCAAGGAGACGGGCATAATGGCAGGCCCTAGGCCCGTCTGGGCCCGGACGGGCCCAGACGGGCTGAACTCTGACGTAACTCCGGCGTCAGTTCGGCGTCCCCGCTGCGCGTGACCGCTGCGCGTTGGCATGGCTACCTAAATACTGAACCAGCAAGGTAGAGAAAGGACTGAATGCACGCTGCTCCCACTCACCAAAGATGGCCGCCTCGAGACAGGGCGAAGGACCCGCAAAGCGCGGTGAGTTATACCAATTAGGGTGCAAGTTAGGATGACACAGGTGGGGGTATGCGGGCCAGGCAATTTAAAATCAAGGGATAAGTGCCCTAAACAAGAAAAATAAAATACAAAAACGGGAGGATTAAAACGAGCGAGCTGCCACTACACACGCACTACTAGAGAATAGCGCCACACGCTGGTAAAGCATATCAACAAGTATGATATGCTAACCTTAACAAGATTCTAATACAGCTTGTTTCCTAACCGAATCTAACATCCTCCTCTGAAATTTTGCATACTAAGATTACTGACCATATGGCGAGGTCCTAACCGGTGTCAGGTCCTACTAGCTGCGCCCTTACCGCAGGTGCGCATGCGCAGCCGAGCCCGTTAATTACTCGGTCCACGCCGTGAACTCCATTTACCCACTGAAGGAGGGCCCTTACTCGCGCCATTCGCTGACGTCATGAGTACACGCGGGGTGGCTACCAGCCATAAGGACAGCGTGACTCTCCTACCCGCGCCCCTTTGCAGCACCAGTTATACCTGCCCCTGAAGTTCTGGGAGGGGCCAGTGACCCCTCCCCCTGGGCGGACACCTCCAAAGGATGATGCCGCCCCCTCAGACCTTAAAATAGCTGCTCACCGGTCATGACCTTACCGCATGTCCATACCCTAATAAATACGACGACCTGTGGAAAAAGAACTAAAGGACAACTACACTAACTAAATCAACACGACATGAAATACCATCGTCAGGCTACTAGGGGAAAAAAGGCCTAAACAAAATTGCAACCGACATTTTATGTGTCAACACTACTTCCTAAATGGGAAAAAATAGTTAATACACGTCAATACACGTCATAAAAAACAGGTATACAGTATACATGAGATACCATTGCAACCGACATTTGTCTTTCAAACCACTTCCTAAACGGGAAAATAAGTAATTAATACACGTCAATACACATAATAAGACAGGTATACCATATGCTCAAAAACACTGCAATGTTCCAGGGATGGTGGGTGGGGAAAATTAGGAGGCCCGAGCACGGGGCACGACCAGTGTGAGGGAGCGTCCAGGCGACAAGGGGCCACCTGAGCGCTCCCCCCTCCTTTAACCTAGGGTCGTGGGTAGGGGGTGGCACGCCCCCTCCCCCCGCCCCCCAGCCGCCCGCCCCCCCGACGCCGTGAACTCCATTTACCCACTGAAGGAGGGCCCTTACTCGCGCCATTCGCTGACGTCATGAGTACGCGCGGGGTGGCTACCAGCCATAAGGACAGCGTGACTCTCCTACCCGCGCCCCTTTGCAGCACCAGTTATACCTGCCCCTGAAGTTCTGGGAGGGGCCAGTGACCCCTCCCCCTGGGCGGACACCTCCAAAGGATGATGCCGCCCCCTCAGACCTTAAAATAGCTGCTCACCGGTCATGACCTTACCGCATGTCCATACCCTAATAAATACGACGACCTGTGGAAAAAGAACTAAAGGACAACTACACTAACTAAATCAACACAACATGAAATACCATCGTCAGGCTACTAGGGGAAAAAAGGCCTAAACAAAATTGCAACCGACATTTTATGTGTCAACACTACTTCCTAAATGGGAAAAAATAGTTAATACACGTCAATACACGTCATAAAAAACAGGTATACAGTATACATGAGATACCATTGCAACCGACATTTGTCTTTCAAACCACTTCCTAAACGGGAAAATAAGTAATTAATACACATCAATACACATAATAAGACAGGTATACCATATGCTCAAAAACACTGCAATGTTCCAGGGATGGTGGGTGGGGAAAATTAGGAGGCCCGAGCACGGGGCACGACCAGTGTGAGGGAGCGTCCAGGCGACAAGGGGCCACCTGAGCGCTCCCCCCTCCTTTAACCTAGGGTCGTGGGTAGGGGGTGGCACGCCCCCTCCCCCCGCCCCCCAGCCGCCCGCCCCCCCGACGCCGTGAACTCCATTTACCCACTGAAGGAGGGCCCTTACTCGCGCCATTCGCTGACGTCATGAGTACGCGCGGGGTGGCTACCAGCCATAAGGACAGCGTGACTCTCCTACCCGCGCCCCTTTGCAGCACCAGTTATACCTGCCCCTGAAGTTCTGGGAGGGGCCAGTGACCCCTCCCCCTGGGCGGACACCTCCAAAGGATGATGCCGCCCCCTCAGACCTTAAAATAGCTGCTCACCGGTCATGACCTTACCGCATGTCCATACCCTAATAAATACGACGACCTGTGGAAAAAGAACTAAAGGACAACTACACTAACTAAATCAACACGACATGAAATACCATTGTCAGGCTACTAGGGGAAAAAAGGCCTAAACAAAATTGCAACCGACATTTTATGTGTCAACACTACTTCCTAAATGGGAAAAAATAGTTAATACACGTCAATACACGTCATAAAAAACAGGTATACAGTATACATGAGATACCATTGCAACCGACATTTGTCTTTCAAACCACTTCCTAAACGGGAAAATAAGTAATTAATACACGTCAATACACATAATAAGACAGGTATACCATATGCTCAAAAACACTGCAATGTTCCAGGGATGGTGGGTGGGGAAAATTAGGAGGCCCGAGCACGGGGCACGACCAGTGTGAGGGAGCGTCCAGGCGACAAGGGGCCACCTGAGCGCTCCCCCCTCCTTTAACCTAGGGTCGTGGGTAGGGGGTGGCACGCCCCCTCCCCCCGCCCCCCAGCCGCCCGCCCCCCCGACCCAGAAGCCTGCACAATGCCTTCCGGGTCAGGGGTCGGGCGCCAGCCAACCGGTGGTGCGGCGCGCACCCCCCGCGTCATCACTGGACGCCGGGAGGTCACGCCCCACCACCGGAGACAAGGGGAGAGGGGGGGCCGCCGCACCGCCATGCGGGCGGGGGGGCGAGGGCCCCCCTTTTCACATGGTCAGCGACGGCTACCGCCCCCCTCCCTGTGGACCCACATCAACCCAGGACACACTGGCACGAAACATGACTGTCTTTGGAAGGCGGGGGATCGCAAGACCCCCCGGCCGTATTTATTAAGATACAAAATTAATAAAATTATTAAACAAAAGATACCGTTTTATGCAAAATTATTCAGGGACATTAGATACAACCATATCAACAAGTATGATATGCTAACCTTAACAAGATTCTAATACAGCTTGTTTCCTAACCGAATCTAACATCCTCCTCTGAAATTTTGCATACTAAGATTACTGACCATATGGCGAGGTCCTAACCGGTGTCAGGTCCTACTAGCTGTGCCCTTACCGCAGGTGCGCATGCGCAGCCGAGCCCGTTAATTACTCGGTCCACGCCGTGAACTCCATTTACCCACTGAAGGAGGGCCCTTACTCGCGCCATTCGCTGACGTCATGAGTACGCGCGGGGTGGCTACCAGCCATAAGGACAGCGTGACTCTCCTACCCGCGCCCCTTTGCAGCACCAGTTATACCTGCCCCTGAAGTTCTGGGAGGGGCCAGTGACCCCTCCCCCTGGGCGGACACCTCCAAAGGATGATGCCGCCCCCTCAGACCTTAAAATAGCTGCTCACCGGTCATGACCTTACCGCATGTCCATACCCTAATAAATACGACGACCTGTGGAAAAAGAACTAAAGGACAACTACACTAACTAAATCAACACGACATGAAATACCATCGTCAGGCTATTAGGGGAAAAAAGGCCTAAACAAAATTGCAACCGACATTTTATGTGTCAACACTACTTCCTAAATGGGAAAAAATTGTTAATACACGTCAATACACGTCATAAAAAACAGGTATACAGTATACATGAGATACCATTGCAACCGACATTTGTCTTTCAAACCACTTCCTAAACGGGAAAATAAGTAATTAATACACGTCAATACACATAATAAGACAGGTATACCATATGCTCAAAAACACTGCAATGTTCCAGGGATGGTGGGTGGGGAAAATTAGGAGGCCCGAGCACGGGGCACGACCAGTGTGAGGGAGCGTCCAGGCGACAAGGGGCCACCTGAGCGCTCCCCCCTCCTTTAACCTAGGGTCGTGGGTAGGGGGTGGCACGCCCCCTCCCCCCGCCCCCCAGCCGCCCGCCCCCCCGACCCAGAAGCCTGCACAATGCCTTCCGGGTCAGGGGTCGGGCGCCAGCCAACCGGTGGTGCGGCGCGCACCCCCCGCGTCATCACTGGACGCCGGGAGGTCACGCCCCACCACCGGGAGACAAGGGGAGAGGGGGGCCGCCGCACCGCCATGCGGGCGGGGGGGCGAGGGCCCCCCTTTTCACATGGTCAGCGACGGCTACCGCCCCCCTCCCTGTGGACCCACATCAACCCAGGACACACTGGCACGAAACATGACTGTCTTTGGAAGGCGGGGGATCGCAAGACCCCCCGGCCATATTTATTAAGATACAAAATTAATAAAATTATTAAACAAAAGATACCGTTTTATGCAAAATTATTCAGGGACATTAGATACAACCATATCAACAAGTATGATATGCTAACCTTAACAAGATTCTAATACAGCTTGTTTCCTAACCGAATCTAACATCCTCCTCTGAAATTTTGCATACTAAGATTACTGACCATATGGCGAGGTCCTAACCGGTGTCAGGTCCTACTAGCTGCGCCCTTACCGCAGGTGCGCATGCGCAGCCGAGCCCGTTAATTACTCGGTCCACGCCGTGAACTCCATTTACCCACTGAAGGAGGGCCCTTACTCGCGCCATTCGCTGACGTCATGAGTACGCGCGGGGTGGCTACCAGCCATAAGGACAGCGTGACTCTCCTACCCGCGCCCCTTTGCAGCACCAGTTATACCTGCCCCTGAAGTTCTGGGAGGGGCCAGTGACCCCTCCTCCTGGGCGGACACCTCCAAAGAATGATGCCGCCCCCTCAGACCTTAAAATAGCTGCTCACCGGTCATGACCTTACCGCCACAGGCCAGCATTGTTGACCGACGATCTGGCCTCCCCCTTCCTACTCCTGGAAAGGTCATGATCACCTCGCAAATCACTCTAGCCATGGCACCATGTTATTAGATCACAGGACGTTCCTTGCCTCGGTTAAGTATACCCAGTCTCGTAGCTAGGAATGTTCACACCTAAATGCACCCATGAGGGATCGTCTGCAACCCGGGGGGGCTCGAAGTGATTTGTCAAATTGCGCGTTGTTCCCCTTTACCGAGTGATTCAACGCCTCGCCCGGCTCCCCCCCCCTCGCCACTGCCACCAAGGTATCAGTTGCGACCAACCTACCATGCCACTCGGCATGGCCACCCACCCTGCCACGGAGATGATGTCCTCTATAAGGATGCGGCTAAATCATTCTCCCCCAGGTGAAGTATCACCACTAACGGGGGGGGGGGGTTGCTGAGATAAGGCTCCTGAAACTAGTTAGTGACTTGGCTGGGCAGAAGCCCCCCCCATGCAGAAGAAGAAAAACGGAAAAAACCCTTTTGCTCCGCCCTTTACCTACATTCACCTGCAAGAAAGTTACGTTTAGCGCTCTTCACATAAGAGCGGCCCACAGTACCAGTGACCAATGTCTGCTGATCCTCTTCCGCTTGTGTTGAGCTGTTGTAGTTCCTTGGCGAATTCCTCCCCTGCGTGACAGTTTTGAGAAGCTGACGTCTGCGTCCCTTTGGCTGTCCACCTGTTACGGTTGTTGCGGCGTGGGCACTCCCCAAGTCAAGGACCCGGCCATACATAAATGGAAAAAAGACACAACAACCATTAGTGTTATCTGGCCTCCTGTGATAACTACAGTACACATGCCTGTAATACATTGCCCTCACATGCTAGGTCTTAGCCAAGACTAGTGCCAGATGCATATCCGGTAACACTTCCAACTGCCAGCGTTTCACCTAGCATCGGTCTGTGTCCCATGCGGGATGTGAATTAGTGTTGGGGATAGGGTGCCCAGCAATATGACCTTCATCAAAATTGGACACAGTGTGAAGTGCGGTGACACAGCGCATTCATGGTTACCAATAATTACGCCGCCGCACGTGCAGGAATCTATTGATAAACCGAAGTCCCTATGACGCTTCCTAAGATCGTCCCAGAGATTCAAAACAGGCCCCTACTAAGGGAACTAATCCTATCCTTGCACCTGCAAAGTGCGTGGGATATAGGCAAGCGTTTCCTAATGGCATAGCCTCGCTTGCCTACCCCTGCCTTCACTTACCATGTCCAACATCGTCCCTGAGGTTATAAAACCAGGCACCCCAGTAAGGGGAACTAAACCTATCATTACACCTGTAAATTGCGTGGGACATAGACCAGGTTTTCTCAATGGCATCGCCTCACTTGCCTACCCCTGCCCCCACTTATCATGTCCGTTTTACTATCAAAGTCTTTAGGCGTACGATATATAATTGAAAGGGGGACATACAAACCAACCTGAGATGATCAAAAAGGAACCCCTGACCTGTGTGTCACAACCATTAGAGCCCTCTGGGGGTATGGCCTAATTATCGATCTAGAAGCAGGGAACCCTGGATAATTCCCACATTCAGGTGAAAAGCAGCTCTCGTATAGAGCACTCAGCATCGGTGGCAACAATTACAGCTCTGGCTTTCGGTAAACATACCATCCACGCCAACCCGACATGAGTGACAGTAACTCCTGACCTATGTTCTCCATTAATTAGGGCCCTCGAAGATGTACCGCTCGGTCCCTACCCAAAGGAGCACCCAGTTTAAATGTAACAATAACCGCTCTAAATTAAAGCTTTCCATAAAATGTATGCCATAAAGAAGCAGCGAACTCTGGGACATCCCAAATTTCTTAGATGGCGACAGGCCCCCTTATAGAGCACCCACAACCTCCACGCTTGTTGAAACTATCAGATCGGTTGATGCCCTTGATAGTAGTACTAAAATGAGATGACCTGTGAGATAAAAGCTTTTCCTTCGCGTGGGTCCCCATGCGTCCCTATGTGTCCCTACCCTGGGTGATTCCTGGTGGCCCCCGTCATTCAAAAGGCTCTATGCCTTGTCTGTATGCCAGTCGTGGTGCTTACACCATTTTCTTGATATATGGTTCGGTACGCCCCTAGGGCTCAACGTATATTGTGCTAAGTTAATGTGTGTTAAATAGGTTTACTGACTGTAATTTTTTGCCTCTCGACTCCTAAAGGGACTAGAGGGATGTGTTTAGAAAAAGTACATATATTTATATACACCTGGTGTATCTCTACTTTCATTACCTCACTCATGAGATTATAGACTGGCAAAACAAGCTGCTTTACCTTCCTCCAAGCCTTAGCCTGAAGGCTGCTCTCCACAGCTACCACTAGGATAGCATTCACATAATGCTGTCTTTAACCTATCATCAATATGGGTCGTTGGACTGGTGCAATGTGCCCACTAGAATAATGGACAGCATACGCACCTCAAATTCTCAAATCAAGCGCTGCGAGGCCTCAGGGCAGTTATGCGCTATACAAATGTAATTTTTCATTTCATTTCATTTTCATTCATTTCATTTCATTTCATTTCATAAGAAAAACCACTGGAGGATTGACTTTCTTGGTCCTAGTGGCCGAGGACTGGAAGTTCTTGCCACCTAAAATTCGCTGCATTCAGTAATGCCTAATGTTCATAAGAGAAGAGAAAGTTGGATGTTCATGAGATAACCATATGACGCACCCAACCTCGGAATGAGCAATCATTCAATATTAATACACGATCCATCCTGCGCTCTGGGCCCGTCCCATCTAGTAGATGAAGAAAGAAAACTAACACAGGGACTTGCTGCCTGTACATGTGCTCACACTGCTCCCTTCTCGCTAGTGGAGAAGTTATGGCCTGACGTTATGCCCGGTGAGCGTTGTAGGGGGCGGGAATTCCCGTAAAGAGTCATTTATTCTAGGGATTTCCCTTCTCTTTTGAAATCGTCGTCATGGTGTCACCAGGCAATGGCAGAAACCGATAAACACAATTAGGACAGCACACTATGCTACGTCCGGATGTTTAGCTTACATAATTTTAAATACGTACATAACTCCACCACAATATATTCGGGGGCACTAGAATTATGCAATTGTGCGGCCTATCCGATTTTCCATAATTTTAGATTAGCCGCATTCACCACATAATCCATCCACTGCTGCATAATCTGTACATTTTAACAAAAAGAATATTGTTTCTAGCACCAACGTTTCAAAAGTTACTAAAAAAACAGCAACATGTGTTGCCGCGCAGTGGAAAGCCGTTTGAGAAGGTTAACTGGTTGATTATTACTATATGTGGGTGTTAAAATGAAGTGCAACCAATGCCCAAACAGTGTTAACAAGTGTAAAAATGACAAAATAATGAAGTCATACCATCACAAAACGTGAAGCATTGCACTGCATAATTAGACTTTTCTCGCCACATAATCTACTCAAACCCACCGCATAATTTGCCCCTCCCCTGCCACATAATTCCTGAATATACATGCGTGACCTCTCGCTTCACGTTCATCGGATCGGAGTCTCCTGCTTAACTCGGAGTTCCATTGGGTGCCCACCTCATTAAACAATGCATAGTGAAAATGTATTTTTTGTTCAAACTTTAAAGGTCTTTTGTGATCTTTCTCTCCTGCGGGTATTTCATGCAAACCATAGAATGCAAGCCAATTATAATCTTGTCTGATACTTTAAGAATGTATGGAATTGGAGTGGGCTACTCAATGTGAATGTTTCTTTGTGGCCTATATAAACGGAAGGAAAGGTCACCGAGCAAATCAAAGTCAGACCTATTTATGGCTGCAAATTTACGTTTACGGCCGGAAATTGCTCTCTTTATGCCTGACAGTTGTCCATAGATTAATATCTGTCAAGTGTGAATTATTTTTCTACCTTCTACTTTTATGCCACAGCTGTGTACAACTGCACAGTAATAAACCCGGCAGACCCAGGGAGATTCAAGGCAAGCCTAGTAAATTTGAAAACGTCCACGGCCTGTCTGAGGGTCTCCCTGGAAAGGACTGCAGATTTACTCTGCCCCTTCCAGGGTGGGAAAGGGAAAAAGAACATTGTAAAACTTTGCGGTTTGAATGGGATGGGTTTGTTCATGAGGAAAAAGTTTTTCAATTTCAATTTCCCAAATGTGCATAATCTTCTTTTGCATTGTTATGTGAAATTCCGGAAAACTTTTGCTAAATACCGTAAAATAAAAATCTGCCCTAAGCCATCAGTAATAGACACCGGTGCCACGCCAACCGCTATTTGTGGTTTTTTCCGTGCTGCCAAAATAGGATATTTACCTGAATGGTCTTTAATTACGTGACCAGGCATGAATGGCATACATTTGGGAATTACATATTACACATATAATGCGAAGTTCCAAAGGTTACTCGAGATTTTATACAGACCTAATTAAAACTAGTCTCCTCCCTGCTACAAAAATGCACCATCCTCCAGTAAGAGTTGGAGCCCAAGTCTGGCATGTGACACGTGTCACTCTGTCATGTGGCATATGCCACATCTGATGTGACATATGCCATAGATTTTCTACTTGGTCTTTCATTATTATCAGCTGAGCATTTCCAAAGGACTATGTTTCACTCTGCTAAAATAAATAAATTGTTTAAAAAAATAAAAATAATATTAAAAAATAATTTCCCGAAGTGGGGTTCGAACCCTGGTCAAAACTCACTCAAAGCCCCTCTGAACTAACAGTGAGCCATCTATTCTGCTGAAATTACCCCAGCCAAAGGCATATATGTCATAGAATAATGATGTCGGTCCTTCCTCTATTTCTATTGTCTTTGGACTTTAGATACCAGAAATCTTCTCTCGATTTACATTCTTTAAATACAAATAGCCCTTCCTTTCATACAGTCTGCCACTAGCCCCATGCATTTATTATTGTTACACAATCATCCCCACATTCTCATTCCACTAAATAAGTGATTTCTTTCATAGCAAACCTGTACCCCCTATCCACATGCCACCCAGCATGCCATCAATGCCTCACATGCACTATGACTAAGGAGGCCATAGTTGTTCCAGATACTGCTAGGGGGTGATTTACAAAGGTACAGCTTTCATTTGTGGTATTTAGAAATATATATTTTTTTTTTAAACGATTTTCCCCAGCTGGGGTTTGAACCCTGGTCAAAACTCACTCAAAGCCCCTGTGAACTAACAGTGAGCCATCTATTCTGCTAAAATTTCCCCAGCCAAAGGCATTATTGTCATAGAATAATGATGTCAGTCCTTCCTCTGTTTCTATTGTCTTTGGACTTTAGATACCAGAAATCTTCTCTCGATTTACATTCTTTAAATACAAATAGCCCTTCCTTTCATACAGTCTGCCACTAGCCCCATGCATTTATTATTGTTACACAATCATCCCCACATTCTAATTCCACTAAATAAGTGATTTCTTTCATAGCAAACCTGTCCCCCCTATCCACATGCCACCCAGCATGCCATCAATGCCTCACATGCACTATGACTAAGGAGGCCATAGTTCTCCCAGATACTGCTAGGGGGTGATTTACAAAGGCACAGCTTTCATTTGTGGTATTTAGAAATAAAATAAAAAAATAAAAAAAAAGATTTTCCCCAGCTGGGGTTTGAACCCTGGTCAAAACTCACTCAAAGCCCCTGTGAACTAACAGTGAGCCATCTATTCTGCTGAAATTACCCCAGCCAAAGGCATTTATGTCATAGAATAATGATGTCGGTCCTTCCTCTGTTTCTATTGTCTTTGGACTTTAGATACCAGAAATCTTCTCTCGATTTACATTCTTTAAATACAAATAGCCCTTCCTTTCATACAGTCTGCCACTAGCCCCATGCATTTATTATTGTTTCACAATCATCCCCACATTCTCATTCCACTAAATAAGTGATTTATTTCATAGCAAACCTGTCCCCCCTATCCACATGCCACCCAGCATGCCATCAATGCCTCACATGCACTATGACTAAGGAGGCCATAGTTCTCCCAGATACTGCTAGGGGGTGATTTACAAAGGCACAGCTTTCATTTGTGGTATTTAGAAATAAAATAAAAAAAAAAAAAAACGATTTTCCCCAGCTGGGGTTTGAACCCTGGTCAAAACTCACTCAAAGCCCCTGTGAACTAACAGTGAGCCATCTATTCTGCTGAAATTTCCCCAGCCAAAGGCATATATGTCATAGAATAATGATGTCGGTCCTTCCTCTATTTCCATGGTGTTTTCGGACTATTGCTGGTACAAACACTCGTTCTATTCATATGCTTTAAATACAAATATCCCTTCCTATTTTACAGTCTGCCACTAGCCCTATGCATTTCCAATTCTTACACAATCATCCACAAATTCTCATTCCACTAAATAAGTCATTTCTTTCATAGCAAACCTGTCCCCCTCTTACACATGCCACACAGCATGCCAACAATGCCTGACATGCACTATGACTAAGGAGGCCATAGTTCTCCCAGACACTGCTAGGGGGTGATTTACAAAGATATAAAAGGATGTCGTCAGCTTAGAGCGAAATGCGATCCTCAAACTCCGGGGTCCAGCTGATACCCCTCATCGAGGGCTGCCAATGCAGCCAGGCAGCGAGCGGTTCCAAGGCCAGAGCAAAGAGGAGAGGGGACAACGGGCATCCCTGTCGCGTGCCTCTCCCCAGTACAAAGGGGCCAGAGACTTTGCCATTCACCACTCCCTGGGCCAGCGGCTCCTCGTATAACAGTTTTACCCATCTTATAAATCCCGGGCCGAAACTAAACTTTGCGAGCGCGGCCCAAAGGTATGGCCACTCCACCGTATCGAAGGCCATCGTTGCATCCAGGGATGCCAAGATGGCCGGCTCACGTATGGACGCCACTCTCGCGAGGACTCCATGGAGACGCCGCATGTTGAGTGTGGTATTGCGATGTGGAATAAAGCCGGACTCATCAGGATGGACTAAATCACCAATGACTGTTATCAGGCGATTCGCCAGAACCTTAGCCAGAATCTTAGGCTCGGCGTCCAAAAGTGAAATGGACCTATAGGATGTACAATGTTCTCGCGGCTTTCCCTCTTTGTGGATAACTACAATGGTTGCGAGCCTTTGATCACGGGGGAGGAGGCCCGCATCACGCGATTCAAGAAACATAGCCCGGCGATATGGCGCTATCTTGTCGGGTCTTAGTTTGTAAAGTTCAATGGGGAGGCCGTTTGGTCCCATCGCTTTGACTGAACGCACTGAACGGATCGCCAGCGCAATCTCATCAGCAGTCAGTACAGCATCCATCAATTCCCTGTCTTCGTCAGCTAGGCGGGGTAAAGCTATGTCTCGCAACAACAAGTGCCAGTCCTCTTCGGGTCTGTCCGATACGGGAGAATAAACCCCCTGATAATATTCTGCGAAGCGTTCCACTATTTCCACTGGGTCAGTAACTCTCATACCACTCTGACTTTCAATCACCGGAACCACCCGACTCGCTCTCTCCTTCTTGTCCAGCCATGCAATCAATATACCTGCCTTATCCCCAACATCATACAAACGCCCCTGCTGCTCTCTACTCATGGATCTGGCAGTGTCAGTGACCAGTGCTTTATAATCACTCTGTTTGAGACTAAGAGCATGAAATTTCTCCTGAGTAACATCATGTTCCAAATCTTCTTCCAACTCGTCTATTTCGGATTCAAGTCGGATTACTTCTTCATGTTTACTCCTCTTGGCACAGGAAATCAACGACAAAGCCTGCCCACGGATAACTGTTTTGAAAGCCTCCCAAAGTGAAACAGCAGAAGACACTGACCCCAAGTTTTCAAGTAAATAGTGCTCTATAGACTCAACCAATGCTGCACGGGTCCTAGGGTTGCGGAGGTACCATGGGTTTATGGGAGCTAACCTCCCTTCTGCACCAACACCAGTATCCAACACCATGAGTAGTGGGTAGTGATCTGAAATGCCACGAGGCAGATGTCTAACCTCCTTAACCATCATGGCCTGCGCCGCTGGCATCAGTACATAATCAAGCCTAGAGAGGCTGCCATGTGCCCCGGAGTGGAAGGTGTATTGTGTCTGCCCAGGGTGTAGCAAGCGCCAACAATCTACTAATCTCAAAGTGTCCATAAGCCTACTCAGCCAAGCCTTTGATCCTGGCAGGTCCCTAGGTGGATAACGATCTTCCCTCCCACAAACAACCGAATTAAAGTCACCACCCACTATCAGGAATCCTTCAGGGAGATTCAGAATTACTTTACCGATATCTTCAAATGTGGACGATTGCAGACCAGGTGGGACATAAACAGACATTAGAAGTATGGTCTTGCCCTCCCATCTGCCCACTATTACTGCATAAAGTCCCCTGTCATCATAAATCACCTCATCAATTTCCAAGGGGAGGGAGGCTCTGATCATTACCCCCACCCCCGAGACCCGGAGGTGAAGCCCGAATGAGCGACAAGACGATAACCTCGTCTGTTCATGGCTGAGCAGGAATTTTCTATAAGGTGTGTCTCTTGTAGCAGGACCACATCTGGTGACATTCTCTTGAGTAGTTGGAGAACCACCCCTCTTTTAATTCTGTCCCCGAGACCATTGACGTTCCGAGACATTAGTCTCAACCCCCTATCCCCCATCCCAATAGTGACCACCACCCCATCCCAGAGAAAGACGCATCACCAGCGGACAATAAGCAAACGATACGGCACCTTGTGTAAAACCAAATTAAACCCCAACACCCAACCCCCGCCCCCCAACCAGAAAACCAAGCATCTACCCCCTCCCTGCACCCCTGCGTGTGACCCATCAGCCACCCCAACTTGCAGTGTGCCTGTCGCCCCATTCACTAACTAGTCTACAAAAAGAAACCCCAGAGGAGGACGAGTCCCTGTCCCTCCCGCCACCTCGTAGTAGCAGCAAAACACATTTATACATACGATATGCGACCCCCAGCAGTACACTATTCAATAGTTCAGGGAACCTAGTCAATATTCCTTATTCTTGCGCCGATCCGCCGTCTTCCGTACCCCCAGAGCGGTCTGCCGGATCTCTTCTCACGGGCAGAGTGTCAACCCAGTCACTAACCACATCTGGGCGGTCAAAGAAAAAGGCCTTGTCCTCATATTCGACCCGCAACCGTGCAGGGAAGAGCATAGCGTACTTCAAATCCATGTCTCGCATTGGCCTTTTTACTCCTTGAAAGCCCAATCGTTGTTTTTGGACAGATTGAGTGACGTCCGGGTAGAAGCTCACTGTAGTATTCTCAAACTTGACGGGTCCACCCACTCTCGAGGCCTGCAAAATAGCGTCTCTATCGCGGAAGTTGAAAATCCTAGCGATAATAGGACTTGGTGGGGCACCCGGCTTCGGCCTCCCGCCCGGCACTCTGTGCGCCCGTTCCACCGCGAAGAATTTACTCAAGCCTTTGGGGGCGAGATGATTGAGGAGCAGATCTTCCACAAAAAGATCCGTTGCGGTTTCTTCCGATTTTTCAGGAATACCAATAATGCGTATGTTATTCCGCCTTGCACGACTTTCGGAATCCTCCAATCGGCGGGCGAACTCTTCGTTGGCAGTTTGCAAATTACGGACCTCCTTTTTTCAAGTCAGAAACGTCGGTAGTGAGACTGGCTGTCTTCAAATCTAGGGATTTGACCATCTCGTTCGTTTTGTAGAGGTCCGCCCTGATTAAGGTGACATCCACAGCCACGGTATCCAACTTTAAAGCCAGAGCCTCGTATTGTTGTCCGATTGAAGTTTTCATGCCAGCAATGGCGCCCATGACGACTTGGAGGGTCAATTCCTCTGGGTCTTCAAAAGTCACATTCGCCCCTCCGGTAGTTTTAGGGATGGTACCGGGTGATCCCCTCGGCTGGGTGAATCGTTCGATACTATCCGCCTGCGTCAGACTGCCCCTGTCGGTGAACTTGGTCTTCCGCCGGTCTCCGTCTTGCTTGCCCGCCATATTGGGTTCTGTGCCCCGGAGGGCCCTGTGCGACCTGTTGTCAATATCCGCACTTCATAGCCCACTAGAATTTGAATGTTCAGGTTGAGAAAGGGTTTCTCCCGGTCCGCACCAAGTACTTGCGGTAGATACACTGCAGAGTGAAGCGCCCGGCGCAGGCCGATGATCAATCTGTCGATAACACCCTCGCTCACCGGTGAGGTCTCAAAAACGAAACCGAAAGTTGACCAGGGGCATCTATCCCACTGCAGCTAGCCGTTGTTGTTCAACTACTGCCTGGGTATTGGTGCCACTTGAGCTCCATGCCCTTCCACCCCTGTGGGCCAGAAAGTTGCAATCGGTGTAATTCAGGTTCCCAATGTCTAAATCGATTTTGGAAAGCAGCTAGTGCCTCTGCCGGGTCTGCACTTCAATATTCCATCCGAATAATCCGTATTCGTTTCAGTATATATGTAGGAGGCAGCGAGGGTCTCGGGAGCTCTTAGCTCACGCCGCCATCTCGGATGCTCGCGAAGCTTTTCCCCATGTACCAATCTTAACTGAAGACATTAACCCTCCAACGCATCAGGTGAAATTGTGTACGTGGCAGCCCAACAGCTGTGTTAATTAAACACAGCTCATCATTACATACCCCTCTTTGCTTGCTGACTCGCAGCATGGTACACTGTATGAATCTACTCTTAACAGTTGTCGTCTCACAAAAAGATATATGCTTTAATAATTCCAAAAATCCGATAATGTAACCAGCAATCCTCCAAACTCCCAATCTGAGATAACAGTCAAAACAATCCTGGGTGGTGCGCTGCAAACTGCTATACTTTAGAGTACAGTCCTCGTTTCTAGCGTCTCAGGTGCTCCCCATGCGCAGGCAACATACAATATAGTTGGGGCAAACTTCATATGTTAACTCAGGAATATTTCACAAATCAGCAATAAAATATACGTTTCAGTCGTACTGGTTCCCTCATGTATTTCAGTGTTCAACACAGTATTGAGCAAATACTGTGGATTAGTAACAGCGTGCATCCCAGGTGTCTACGCGTCTAGCAACAGCATTCCCCCACACATACACCCCAATACCTCAATTCAAAGTCCATACAAATACAGGAGCTTTCAGCGTTTATGCAATCAAGTACGCCGTCTGCTGGTTGACATCCACTTTTCCTACTGAATCCTGCGAGTTCTGTAGGCCATATATCTGTTCGTCATCACTCGACATGTCTCATTGGCTGGATTTAGATGCATTCTCTTCATCGGGGAACCCCTGATCTCTGCAACTGCCTGCATGGTGTCTTGCTGTCCGCTCAGGATCAGCTCCGAGCGTGGACCCACAAGTGGCAAAGGCGGTGTCCTTATTCTCGTATACCGTTGCTCTCTCCGCCAGTTGCGAAAAGGGCCTTTCAGTTTCGGTAGCCTTGTTGTTGTGGCCATGTCCCGAGGCCCCACATTGGTGAAGGTTTCCAGCCAGTCCTCCGCCTGATGCTGATAAGGCTGGCCCACTATTAGCACGTATTCTCAGAGATTACCCCCCACATACCCCGATCCATGAGATAACCACTAGCGCTGGGGATACCGTGAATACACAATGGGATATAAATGCAGAATTTTGTGAATATTGCCAAGACTTGTACCAGGTCCCCCCCCCATTGGGGGAAGACCCCTTGATGCCATTTTGAACAGGCGCACAGTTCCCACAATTTGAAAAAACAGCGCAGGACGCTCTATCTGGCACTATCACAAGGTCCGAAATCAAGGCAGCCATCAGGAGCCTCCCTCAAAACAAGGACCCATGTCTGGACGGCCTCCCGTCCGAATTCAATGGCACGTTTGCGGATACTCTGGTGCCACAACTAGAGAAACTGTGTAATGCTGCGCTGTTCTCGGGGTCATTGCCACCCACCATGAGACAGGCACTCTTAATGTCTCTCTCCAAACCAGCATGCCAGGCAATGTATCTTTCAGAGTTCCCCCCAACTATCTCTAATCACTACAGACTACAATCTATTCAGTAAAGTACTGGCTGGCTGCCTACTTCCATATTTACACAACCTAATCCAACCAGATCAATGTGGGTTTGTACCAGTGCAGTGCACTTCACTTAACATCAGCAGGTTTTACCATGTTATGACTGCAACCCCCAAGGAGAGAGCCCACGCAGGTTGTATCACCTTGGATCTGAGACAGGCATTCGATATGCTCATATTGGACTACATATTCCCAGCACTTGAACTATTTGGCATCCCGCCGGGTTATTTAATGTGGGTCAGGCTCCTGTACAAGGACCCCACGGCAAGGGCCCGTACAGGGCGACATATCTCGGAGGAGTACCCGGTTTGAAAAGGCACACGGCAGGGTTGCCCACTGTCTCCTCTGTTGTTTGTGCTGGCCCTGGAGCCTTAGCCCTTAGGGTACGGTTATCGGCTGTACAACCGGCCATACGTATCGGCCAAACAACACACATTATCTCCGCATACACGGATGACATCATTCTGTATGCTTAAGACCTCACCTCTCTATCACTGGCCACAGGCATTTTTTATGCTTTTGCGTTGCTTTCGGGCATCAGAATTAATGTCAGTATGTATTATGCCTTTTTTCCCGGCAAGGGGATTGCCCAGAGACAGTTCAGTTTGGCCCTCATTCTTTAAAAGTCGCAGCACATACTTTAAAATATCTGGGTATACAGATTTATCGCTCAACACCAAACCTCATTGACGTTAACCTAGGTAAGGCTATGCGCTCGCTACACTCACATGTAACCTTCTGGTCCTCCCTACTGCTATCATAGATGGGCCGAGTGGCAATTTCGAAAATGGTAGCCCTCCCCTTGCTACTGTATTTCTTAACCAATTTGCCGGTTGTGATCCCGACCCTGCTGCTTAACTATGAACAGCACTCTTTCCGTTTTGATTTGGGGAAGTGGCCACCGCAGAGTAGGACTGAATAAGCTGCAACTGGACACTGATAAAGGGGACTAGGTTACAGTGGCTCTCAGATTGGCTGTCAGGGCGTAACTTACATTACATTAAATTATTCACATGCCGATGTGGATCGCGGACGGGTTCATACTCTGATCCTACCAGAGGCTAAGATTCCGACCGATGCTCGCTGCTTTTACGCACAGCTCTCATTTATTAGAAATAATCCACACACTACACATGTGGCTGCCTCCCTTACTCTTACACCATACCACTACTTGGGATCCTGACCCCAAATGGCCTCCTCACTAAACTGAGACTGCTCCCCTGGGTGGAAGGCGGTTTAGCTAGAGTGGGAGACCTATTTCACAACAGCACATTTATGGAACACGACAATTTTGTCTGGAGCAAAGGAGTCACGGATGCATTAGATTTACTACATGCCACACTTCTGCAATATGCAAAGAAACATTGGTCCCCCCACAGGGAGAAACCTCCCCACCATGAAATGGTCTTCATAACCTACCTGATAGTGAATGGCCGACACCTCACCAACTGGCTTTACAGAAGCATTAGTAACCAAACTAGAATTTCACAGAAGGTTTTAAGCAACAAATGCAACGAAGACTTGGGTACAGACATGATGTATGGGGACTGGAGCAGGTCCTTGGCATACCCTTTGAGAATCCCACGGAATGCCAAATTCAACTTCATTCAATACATGTTTTTGCAGAGGGCATATCTCACCCTGCACCGACTGCAGCATATCTTCCCAGCCACACAGCACTGCTGTCCTAGATTTAAAATATAAGATGCTAACCTGCTATGTATGTTATGTCAATGCACCGTGATTATGTCTTACTGGTTAGAATTGTTATCACTGATATCAGCTACTGTTGGTGTCCCCATTCCGCGTACTCATGCAGTATTCCTTTTGGGATTGATGCGGCTCCATAAGGCGCAGAAAGAACAACTTCGCTTTATAGACTTGCCTCTACTCCTGACTAAGCAATCCATTACGATGAGGTGGAGGTCGGCTGGTCCCCCACAGCTTCATGGCTGGCATGGGGTAGTGGTGTAATGAAGCGGGTCGGAGAGTGCTGCTATCCGCCTGGAGGAAGACCTGGGTTTGTGAACAAAAAATATCTCTTTAGACTGTGTCAGTATCCTGGAGTCCTTGAAGGCTCTGGCCCCGCTGCCATTGCATGTAGCTCGAAATTAGCACCTGTCTTATTATATACAGCATCGCCGTATGATCCCCTCCCCACTCGCCACCCCGCTCCCGCCTCCCAGCTGCTCCTCCCTCGCTCCGCCCCCCGCCACTATCTACTTATGACAGATGCATTTACGCGCAGCGGGCGCGCCAAAGGTAAGCCCGTCTACGTCCATCCGCGCCTTGACCGCGCCTAGCGCAAGACCCCCTGGCCCCCGCAAAAACCACTCCACCCGCCTAACGTACGATGTCGCAACCCTCTCTGCACTTAACACCGGCCAACTCCCCGACTGCCACCAAGCCGCCCCAGGACGCACCCATGGACCCTTCACCTGCCAATCCTGCAAGTTCTGCTGCATCAGGACCCACACTGCAACCACTACCGCCAAACAGAGCCCAAACAACAACCACCTAAAGTGGATCCTGCTCAACACGCGCTCGGTCCCCAAACACGCCATTGAACTATGGAACCTACTCAACACCACATCACCGGACGTCGCCTTTCTTACAGAAACCTGGATGAATGCCTCATCAGCGCCCGACATCGCCGTAGCCATCCCGGACGGATACAAGATCATCCGAAAGGACCGCATCAACCAAACAGGAGGAGGCATCGCCATCGTCCAGAAGAACACCATCCGCATCACGACCAGCTCCGACGACACCCTCACAGCTGCCGAACACCTTCACTTCCAGATACACACCGACCCCAAGACCACACTTAGAGGCACCCTCATCTACAGACCACCAGGACCCCGCACACAATTCAGCGAAGACATCACCGACTTCATCAGCCCACACGCCCTCCCCTCCGAGGACTACATTCTCCTAGGGGACCTCAACTTCCACCTGTAGAAGAACAACGACAGCAACACCATCACCCTTCTGGACAACCTCGCTAATTTCGGACTCAAACAACTGGTAAACACCCCCACCCACCACGCCGGACACACGCTGGACCCAATCGTCTCCTGCAGCAAGCACGTTTCCTTCAACCACGCCACAGGACTCCACTGGACAGACCACAGCTGCGTCCACTTCAACTTTAGAAAGACCACGACCCACCACCACCCACAACAAGTCCCCCGCAGAAACTGGAACATAATTACCACCGACCAACTCACCACATCGCTAAACCAAAACCCTCCCGCCAAATCATCGGACCCAAATCAAGCAGCCGTCAATCTCGCACAATGGATCACCCACTGCGCTGACGAATTAGCACCCCTGAAAAACCATCACAACAACAAAGGTAGCAAAAAAGCCTCCTGGTTCAATGACGACCTCAAGAACTCCAAAAAGAACTGCTGCACCCTCGAGAAAACGTGGCGAAAAAACCCAACCACAGACAACATGACCGCCCTCAATGACGCCACCCGCAAAGACCACCAGCTGATCCGATCCTCCAAGAAATCAGCATTCAAGGATCGAATCGACAACAACGCCCACAACAGCAAGGAACTCTTCAGCATCGTCAAAGAGTTTACCAATCCCAGTGCCGTCTCCAACGACATCACTCCCTCTCAAGACCTCTGCGACTCACAAGCATCATTCTTCCACAGCAAAATCGCTGACATACATAACATCTTCGGCGACCAGTCCACCCCCCTTACTACCGAACTGAAGCCCCCCACCACCACCCTTTGCACCTGGAACTCGGCGGCTGACACAGTCTCGGGGAACAACGGGGGCCAGAAGTTCGCCGGGAGAACACGAGGAACCCGGTCCGAGGAGCAGTACAGTACCTCAGTCTTGGTACTGTTAAACTGCAACGAGTTAGAACTGAGCCAGTCAGCTGTGGCTGACATGCATCGATGGAAAGTCTCCAGTGGGACCGCGTTCTTCCCTTCCAGCGAAAAGACCAACTGGGTATCAATCGCATAATTAAATGCAGAGATACCAAATGATTTAATTAGTTGGACCAGAGGGCGGAGGTAAAGGTTAAAGAGTATAGGGCTGATGGCCGAGCCCTGTGGCACCCCCTACCCCACTCTCCGCACCTCCAAGCTGAAAGGTGGTAACGCCACCACCTGCTGCCGGTTGTCCAAGTAAGAGACCAATCAGTCCCTTGCACTTGCCGTGACCCCACACTCCTCCAGCCTCCTGATAAGGGTAGGATGGCTGACCGTGTCGAACGCGGACGACATGTCGAGCAGCACCAAAAAGGCTGCCCAACCACTGTCGACCCGCGACCGCAAGTTGTCAAGCACGGTCACCAGCGCGGATTCCGTCCCATGTGCTGGGCGAAAGCCAAACTGTGCCTCATCAAACCAGATGTTTTCTTCCAGGAAGCCAGACAAGGAGCGGGTCACTAACTTCTCCATGATCTTAATGGGGAAGGGAAGCAAGGAAATGGGTCGGTAATTACACAAGCAGGCGGGGTCCAAGGTGGATTTCTTAAGGAGAGGTGATACCACTGCCAGTTTCCAGCACTCCGGGACTGTTGCAGTATCAAACGACTGGAGACAGATGGAGTACAAGGGCTGGAAAAGTTCGTCCTGAAACACCTTCCAAAATTTAGGAGGGAGTGGATCAAGCGGGGAGCCAGATGACACCGTCTGTGCCAGACTACAGAACTCCTCAAAGGAGGGGATGGGAAAGCAGCTCAGCTGGGGTCGACTGGACACAACGTCCGGAGCTCCCAAGCTGAGAGCAAGACCCCTCAGCTGGGGTCGACTGGACGACACATCCGGAACTCCCAAACTGAGGGCAGGGCCACTCAGCCGGGGTCGACTGGGCGGTACGTCCGGAGCTCCCAAACTGATGGCAGGGCCACCCGGCTGGGGTCGACTGGGAGGCAAGTCCGGAGCTCCCAAACTGAGAGCAGGACCACACAGCTGGGGTCGACTGGGCGAGCCGTCCGGAGCTCCCGAACCGGGGGAGGAAGGTACTGGGCTCTGTAAACCTTCCAAGATCTTAACGATCTTCTCCTCGAAGGCACAGGCCAGGGAGTCGCACAAGACCTGCGACGCAGGAACATTATTGACCGCGCATGAAGGATGAGTCAGGTCCCTAACGATTTTAAACAGTGCCTGCGACTTGTTGGAAGCCTGATTCAAGGTGGCTTCCAGATAGGACGCCTTAGCCACCTTAATCTGTGTCTTATATTCCTGCAGGGACTGCCTAAAGATAGCCTTCGCCGAGCCAGAATACTGCTTCCTCCACGCCCTTTCGGCGCATTTGCAGCTAAGGTTTAACTGCCGCAGGGCGTCCGTATACCAGGGGCTCGCACGATTCAGCCTGCCCCTTGACCTACGGAGTGGCGCTACCTTGTCCAAAGAGTTCGAGAAGGACTGACACAAGGTGGTATAGCTCTCTTCCACCGAGTCACTCAAACTGAAGTTGCCCGGTAGTAGTCTGTGCAGAGGCGAGGCTTTTAGGAGTCGAGACCAAGGTCTGCCCAACTTAGCCTGTCTAGATCCAGCCTCCACCGAGGAGTGATCCCCCAAATAGAGGGAGAAAGCAACCAGCGAGTGATCCGTCCAGTATTGACACAAGATGTCACCCACAGACACAAGTTGGGTGTCTGCGAAAACTAGGTCCAGAACGTGGCCCTTCCGATGTGTGGCTGACCGGACCAGCTGTTGCAGCTGGATGTCATTGCAGGCTTGGCACAGAGTGGAAAGCGCACTGTCCAGCGGGCCACCCGACCACAGGTTAAAATCCCCTAAGACCACTAGCTTAGAGTGGGTGTTAGAGAGGTCGTAAATCAGGTCAATGAAGTCAGGGAGGGAAGGTACATTGCCAGGAGGACGGTAGCACAAAACACCCGAGCAAAAAGTCTTCTCGTGATTTTTAAGAGAAAACCCCATCAATTCAAAGCCCGACACCTCTCTAATCTTAAGCTGGGAGAGAGCTAGCGTGTCTCTATAAATTAATCCAATCCCACCACCCCGGTTCTTCACACGAGGGGTATGGTTGATTTTAAACCCTGGAGGGTAGGCAAAAAACCCAGTTCAACCTCACAGTCCTCCCGCGTCCAGGTTTCCGTTAGAACCAGAACATCGAGCCCCGCGGACTCGATGAGGAAGGCGATCTCCGTGTGGTGCTTACAAAGGGACTGGACATTAAGCAGCCCACAGCAGAGGTGACAAGACATCTGAGAGGTGAATCTACATCTGAGATTACTTTTTATGCATGTATGCTGTCATTGAGCATGGGGCTGTGAAAAAATGCCTTGAAATTTAAGAGGGATAAAACACATCTTCTGACTTAGAACCTTTGTCAATAACTGAAAATAATAATTGATGCGCTTCTAATTTGAAATGGGCTTGTACACTGGCACTTAATCTGATATAGCACTGTCTTTCTTCATTAAATTTTAGTTGACTTTCTAAAAGCAAGTACATTTAAATTTAGTGTCCTGTTTTTTCTTTTTGGGTTGCAAACCTGGGTATGAAACATAGTGCTACCATTCTTTCTCGGGTAAAGTAATGCAATGCACTATATTTTTGGCTTCTTTCTTAAATGTTTGGCCCTGTTTGCAACATGTTCAGAAAAGGGCAGTTAAGATTCCACTTGCTGTAAATTGACACAACACAGTCACCCAGACATAGTCCACAGTTTACACTGTCTAGCATGAACTAAGATAAAATCCAAACCGATCTTTAATATCTGCTGATGCCCTGTTACTGGATGTTCCTCAAATTAAGTTTGCGCGTAAGGGAAGGAGATCATTAGCTTTTCACAACCAACGAGGTATGTAAGACCATTGCACCTGCAGGTTGAGCACAATAACCTACAAATACTTACGTTTCCGAAAACTGGTATGTTCAAAAAAGTAGTTGTGTCTATAGTCCAAGGCATTCTTTATTGTATATATTTTGTACAAAAAAGTTTTTCTCTACTAAAAAGGCACAAGCATCTTTCTGAAAAATGTCAAAGTAAAGATTATATACTTTCATTTGTATTTACAGGTAATTAGTACTAAATTGATGCAAAGAGGTTACATTGATATGTAATATTTTGCAAATATTTATTTAAACCAATTGTTATAAGGTTAACTTACCTGTTCCCACCCTAAAACCCAGGGATACTAATTTGCATTAGCTATACGGCAAATGCCAAGCCACTCCTTTGACTTTAAAAAGTGTGAAAACCTCTCACAGTGCAGTAAAAATGGACTTTCATGACCTTTTGTGATTAATATAATATAGAATAGAATAGAAGCCATTTATAAAGCGCCTGGTTACTCAGGAACAGAGTGTCCCCGCGCTGAAAACCGCAAAGAAGCTAAGAGGAATGAACACAGGAAAAACAGACAAGACATGGGGGAATGGGAAAATTAGATGCGGGGAAAGAGGAAGGTTTTTAATTTTCCTCGAAATCTCATTTCAGAGGGTTCCATCCGCATCTCAAGAGGGAGTTCATTCCAGCCCTTGGCAGCCAAGTATCTGAAAGAGGAGCCGCCCATCTTCGCTCTAGCTATCTTAGGGATGTTGAACACCATCGTACCAGCAGATCTAAGGTTCCTGGTAGGGCGATGTATAGCGAGTAAACCCTGCAGATATCCTGGGCCGGTGCCGTGGGCTATGCGGTTGGTAAAGCATAGGGCCTTGAATTTAATTCGCTCCTTGATAGGGAGCCAATGGAGTCTGGACAAGGCCAGTCTCCCTGAGGCTCTTCGAGGAAGCTTGAGCACAAGGCGCGCTGCGGCATTTTGAGCGGACTGGAGTTGGTAAGTGCCCTTTTTGCTCAACCTCAGTAGCAAGGCGTTCCCATTAATTAATGACATTTTTGTTGGTATTATGTTTACAATGGCATAATAAAGTTTAATACAGCTTAAATAAAGGCTTCCCAAAAGTAATTATTGGATAATGGAAGCTTTAAATGCCACATTGTTAGTAATCATGCTATATTTGTGGCCATTTCTATCATATTTATGACTATTCTTGGAATAATAATGTCTATGACTGACATGTTGTGAAGGATCTTATCATTATGATGGACATCCATTGAAAAGTTGTGTACCTGACAAAACAGTGGGCTTCCTTGAATAAAGTAGTCATCTTGAGCATTATTGAATAAAAATCTGGCATGTGAAAAACTAAACCTGGTCAGGCCAAGCAGAAAGTTTTAATGAGATTAGTTCGCATTATGAGAATCACAAGCGGGCAAATAGGGGTTATACTTGAAAAATGTTTTTGAATTAAAAATGTAGTTTACTTTTATGCCAAAACATTATTTAATTTGAGTGTGTTTAACCGTTATAAGATGTTCATAATAAAAAAGAAATATAATGCATTGTTATTGAAAGGGATGAAACTATGAGTTGGTGTTTAGCCATCTTCTGTGATCAAATGGCCAAAATGAATATTTGGGCACGTGGTGCATGAAAATGTGGTTATACACTTATGAGGGTATTGGGAAAGTTTCCAAAAACATAAATGGACACAAATTAGTAAACCCTTCTCTTTACAAGACATACCTTAGAATTTGTGATTATTATGAAAACTGCCAATAATTCATTACATGTCGCCTAAATAACATTTCATCTAAAACATATATCATTGCATAAAATAATATAAATTAAAATGTGCTATTTACCAGTGTATGCACATTAACCTGAAAGTATGTAGGGTTCGACTATTTAGCCAAAGATGGTAAAACATTGAAAATTAAAATAACCAGGCATTTTCCATTCACAAACTCAATAGGCAAACGGATATCCTTGTATGTTTAAATTGGGTGTAATCAGACAACTTGTAACATGTTCAAAACTTTAGGTAGGAAGGGTAATACTAAATATAGAAATGATGAAAGACAACAAAAGATAAGCAATATTTAAAATCTGAAATAGTTGTACATTTAAATGTGTCTTTTCGTATAACATGAAATAAAAATGTTTGCAAGAAAAGAATAAAAATTAAGAAGCTTATCTTCTTAGAAAAAGCTAATTTACAACATTTATTTTGCATCAAAGTTTTGAAAAGAGAAAATAAGTGTACACACTTAACACCTGCTAATTAATACATCTTAAAAATGTATAGTACTAAAAAATAAAATAAAATCGGAATGTAATTATTGTATTGAATGTTTATATGGTATGATTACTTTCCATGTAAGCTTTAAAGCTAAAAGTATGTTGCTTTAAAAGTCAATTTTTTCTCTTAGCAGATGACAATCAAAATTCTACAAAAACATGAAGATTTAAATAGATATGAAGCAGAACTTGTACTGATGAGAGGGGACTTCCTAGACTCCAATGAGGATGAAGTAGATGATGTTGAGACATTGAAAAAATTGAAAATGGGCGCACTGAAATACATTTTTTGAATGATTGTCTTGTTTATTAAATTGAAAATTTTAATTGTATGTTTTTGTCAAATGGAGTAAAGTATTACATGTAACTTTAATAAAAAAAAATTTTTAAAATATTTATTTACTAAAATACAATATGTATAACTGTTTACTGAGGTTCAATTGTAAATAAAAGCTTAAAAAGTTGAGTTCTTTTTAGTAATGAGATAAAAATACTATGAAGATATTGTCTGTGATGCCTATTGTGATTATGCTTCATTTCAAAATAGAATATTTATAAACAATTGAAACAAAGAACTTGTAATCATAAACAATAAGAATTGTGTTGTACAACATTTTTGATTTGATGAACATAGAAATTAAAATGAATACCAGATTGTGCAATGTTATCATTAGGATTCTACATCAACTACAATTTCATGTTATTACTAATTGAAAATGCTATTAATCTAGAATGCACTGAATTGCTGTGTATATTTGTTCAAAAAAGCTGGCAAATAAACCTAATGTCTGTCAAAATTAAAAAGAACAACAAATGTAGTGGACTTTATGGAAATAAACAGTTCAGTGTAAAAAAAGAACCTGTGATTTATCTTCAGGAGTTTTACATCTTTTGCTTTACATATACCCAAAGTCTTACCATATCGGTTACTGTTGGGTGTACTACTCTATACGTTAAACATGCCTCACAGTTAAGATGAGCCTGTGCTCCCATTTTCAATATGATGAAATTGATTGATTTTATTTTGGCATATTTAACCTTACTTCTAAGCCCCTAGTGTTGTGCACAAATTGTACACAAGGCCTTCAAGTTAAATGTCACTGTTGGACTGCAGCACCGTGTGTCCCATCCACTAACCTTATGGTTTAAAAAAGAAAATGTGTGACTACCTGTAGAAAAGTGCATTAGAAAATATTATGGCTGGGGAGCCTTACCAAATCATGTTATATTTATATCCCAAAGATGGTCCTTGAATTCACAGTAATACTTATTTTTCTCGGTCCTATGAAGTGAGTGGCTAGAAGAAATAAGGCTTAACTAGAGGAACATGTAATTAACACAATTTCTAAGAAATCCAGCATCAATCTATATACAGTAAGGTTAATATTATCTTAATGTAGCGACCAAAAATAACAGAATAGCATATTTATAATAAGAGTTATAGATTTTTAAAGGAATAAAAAATCAGTGCTGAAAAAGAAATTGACAAAATAGCATTGAAGTCAATTGCAAAATCCACTAGTGACAATAGGTCACTTGCAGGTCGAGACTGCAGCGGCTCCTCCAGCAGAGTGAAACAGAGTGACCACACTGCTGTTTGAGCAGCGCAAAAAATAAATAAGTAAAAATTCAATGTTATTATCAGATATTTTTCAGTGTGAACTCAGAGCCAGGTTAGGGTGGTGCGGGGCTGGGCTATATGAGCCAGTGGGAGGAGGAAATATGTATAACATTACTGCACATGTCAGTTTAGCCTGCCAGCCAGGTGAAGAACTGTCCTAGGCTTCCATGCACTGCCTGAGCAGCCAAACAGGGCGCTCAGACTAATCTCGAAACTGCTGTATTGCTGGTGACAGAAGAGTTGTGATTGGCTTAGGGGAGTGTGTGAGCCTGTGTGCTTCTGTTCCATGAAGCCAAGAAGACAAGACGAGAAGAGGTTGGAGTGTAACTGCACTGTAAAAATCTGTCTAAAGTACATTGCATATCCCAGCAGTGTCTACGGGAAAGTGCAGGCCTTCTAGAGGAATAACAGCTTGGATCAGATTAAATCTGGGCTGCTCATCCCTCCTACATGAGACCAGAAGTCCCGACATTATGTGGCTTAAAATAAAAGGTCCGAAGGGTGGTGATGTATTGTAGCTCTTTAAAGTCTATATAAGAGGGAAAGCAAATGGCAATTACTCGACCATCGAAAGACAGCTAGAAAATCAAATAAACAAGTGCCCCTAGTTTGATAAAATCCTTGCGGCCGGTGACTTTAACTGCACATTCGAGCCACTAAGCAGTGAAGAACTCCTAGGGATAATTGAAGAGGATAGCAAATGGTCAGTGCCCCCCCCCCCTAGTCTTACCACCGGTTAAAAGATGGTCTGAGATTGTAATACAAGTTAATACTATAATACTAGAATATGGCATAAGAGACACAAATGGCAGTACCCTATCCAACATCAGGGGGAAAAATACTTACAATAAACTTGCTTGCCCTTCCAGCATTGATTATATCTTGGTCGACTTACGCCTCTGGCCCGATGTCATGAACATGGAGGTGGGCCTAACTATTGACAGTAACCACAACAATCTAATATTAAAATGAAAAAATCCATGGGCCCCTCCCAACAAAAATTCTAATACCATTGGGAATTACCTCGTATCCACAAAGGAGTTAATTCTATCTAATTGTGGTAGGCGTCTAAGATGGCCCAAGGTCGCAGGAGAGGACAAAAAACAAAAGAACATCTCCTCAATATTAGTGTCAAAAAACAGCCGAACTCAAGGCAGCTTGATATAATGTCCGGGGGGGGGGGAAGATCCACATAATACGCCACGAGACAATTGCTCAAATTGGTGCACACTTCCCCACTAGGAGCCGAACAAAAAGCTCCAATTCATGGTGCACTGAGTCTTGCAGGGAGAAAAGGCGCAAGTACTAATATCTGCGGAAAAGGTGAAAAAACACACTATAGTAAAAATAGCGAGGATGGAGTACAACATATCACTAAAGCAAGCAAAACGTGATTGGGAAGAGGTACATTAGGAGGACATGAAAGTTTACTGTCCCAAGAGGGATTACGCCTACTTTTGGCCTCTAATCAAGATGAGAAATAGGAGGGACAACATCCCAATCACGAACCATATTGGTGATGAGGCCTGGTGGGATGACTTTTCCCAACTGCACACGGATGAACTAGAGGCCCTACCTACCTCTCAGTTGAAGAGAATTCAGGTTCCACTTACAATTGAAGATACCAATCTCTTCCAAATGAAAGAGATTGAGAATGCAATTAACTGTACTATTCCTGCAAAGGCGGCAGCCCCAGATGGTATACTGGGTGACTTGCTCTAATTAGAACTACAGAAGTGGGCCCAATATATCCTGCTTTTAATCAACAATATAATGAAAGGAGCAGAAGTCGCTATATCTAGGAAAGGAGCAGAGGTCATAACTATATATAAAAAATGAGACAGCCAGGACACTAACAAATACAGGGCTATCACCCTAATAGATACCATGTAGAAAGTGGTTGGCAGAGCCCTTGTAAATAGGATTCAAAATTGGATGGAGGAGGAAGATAATCTTTCCACCTATCAAACAGGTTTTAGTAAAGGTGCCAGTACAGGAGTGTTTACATTACTTATTTTATATTGGAAAGTAGTCATAATTGTCATGGGAAGTATTTACTTGCGTTCATTGAGCTTAAAACCAATTATGATTTAGTGCCGCAAGAGAAGCTATGGTCAGTGCTCCAGGAAATGGGCTTACCCTCATACCTTTTAAATATTTTAATATGCCTCCATGATGAAACCTATGCCCGAGTTAGATGGGGGCTCATGGGCAAAGTAAAGACAAGATACAGTTCAACAGGGGGTTTGCCAGGGCTGTGTGATGGCTCCTACCCTCTTTTCACTTTATGTAAATGGAGTGGTTAGTTTTTTGAGCCAATTTCCAAAAAAAAATAGCTCCAATTTTTGAAGAAGAATAAAAATACCCTACTGTTGGCCGACGACACTATTTTAATATCGAAAACCCCAATGGGCCTCCGGGAACTCCTCACCCGCTTTCAATTTTTTCTGTACACAAAGGGGCCTAATGATAAACATCACAAAGACTAAGTTTATGGCTTTCAATCTGGGCAAACATTTTAATAACACTCTCACTAACAATGGTTTACCCCTTAGAGAGAGTCCATTCCTTTGATTATCTGGTTATTAGGTTATCGCATAAAATGCAATGGGGGACTCACATGAACAAAATGTTACTGAACCATAAGCGGGTGGTGGATGCCATTGGTAGGGACCAAAGGTTAACGTCAATTAGACTGGTAGCTCCTTCACTAGTAGTCTATAAAGGTAAAGCTGTGAGGTCAAGAATTTATGGCGCTGAACTATGGGGCTTCGAAAAAACGTATGAGATTGGACGATCAAAGAGTAAATTCTTTAGAGATCTGGTATCCGTCCCTACCAATACACCACTCAAGCCCATAGTCTCTGACATGGGCAGACACACTTTTAGCGAGGTGGATATACTTTGCCCTATTCTATACTGGATAAGACTAAGACGCACCCCAGAACTCCATAGCTATGCGACGGTCCTTTCTGAGCTAATTACCCTTGATAACAACAAAGGTGTTAAGTGGCTTAAAGATCTAAAGGAATTACTGACCAAGCTGGGCTTAGCCAAAGCTTGGGCCAAGCAGGTCACTCCGACTAAGAGAGAGTTAAAAAAGAATTACTGGAACTGGGTAAATCACCAGGTCTTACATAAACCAATGCTTGTCTGACTATTTGAAGAGTTCATCCAGCATAAATCAGTTTGATCCCTGGAACCTTATCTAGATTTTATAAGGAAACACAGAGACAGGGCACTATATATGCAGTTTACATTAGGGTCAGTAAGGCTAAATACCAAACTGGCAAAATGGGACCCAACAACCTCCAACCTATATAACTGCCCCTGCTGTGATGCACAACAAGAAACTGTAGACCATGTAGTCTTTGCTTGCCCAGCCTACAAGCAAGCAAGGGCCAAATGGATCAAGCCTATATGTATTATATTTGGGCACTAGAAACCTCCTTGATGCTCTACGAATCATGAGAAGTGACTCAAGTAGGTCCTCGCTACTATGTGGTGTTACAAAGTACCTGGGGTGTGCGTGGATTATCCGTATAAGGGCACAATTAAGGAGTAATGTGCAAATAAATACCATCTAATCTGTGGATCTGAGAGATAATTTACACATAGGAATTATTTGCAAAGTACTGAAGATTAACTGTTTTGTATGGGACATGTGTTTTAGCTAATCTGTAATTTTAAACCTAATGAGCAAATGCCAATTAAGATATTAAGCATAGATTTAGAGTGGACGGTATAGCCAGGTTTTTAAAACTTGTTTTTACTATATGAAATATTAATTTTATATACTTTCATGTGACTGTGAAATGCTTTTATGATAATTGCTATCGAATAAAGCTTATTCAAAATGAATGGGGAGCATGGAAGAGTTCCTGACTAAGTGGCTCACCGGCTGGCTACTCCCATAGTTGTTGTCCTATTATTTTGTTGTAGAAAGGGCACACAGGGCCATGATGCAGAAGTCGCCCCGGGAAGCCAGACCAAGTCCTTTCATTGCAAAGATTTTGAATAAGCACAACAGAGACATGATTTGAAAGCAATCCAGACAAAGAACACCTGATGTTCAAAAACACTTGCATCCTCAAATGTCATGAGTACACAAGACTAGTCCAGCAGAAGCAACAGTAATTTATGGCAGACAAGGCCCAACTAGGTGAGCAGAAACTTCCCTATGCATTGCTGTATCTAGCCAAGCTGAGGGTGGTGTACCAATCCCGTATGCTATTCTTTGAGGCTCCAGAAGTATACGTACACATGACAGGATTGCCCCGTACTTTGGAGTACAATGGCATTTTAAACAAGCATTTGCAATTCAATAGGTCTGGCATTTACGCAAGTTTAAGCAATTGACATTGCAAATAAATGACTTTTATTTATGTTTTCTTTTTTAAAACATAAATAAAATGCATTGTCATTTACAATGCCACTAGCTTAAACTCGTGTAAATGTGAGACCTATTGCATTGCAAATGCTTTGACTGGTATGGCTCCCGCGGTTCCCCGCTGTGTGCCAAGCATACGTTGTATAAATTGATGTGAATACTGTAAGTGCTGGACTGGCTCACTCTGGAAGAGAACTGGGCCTTGTCGTGATAAATGAGGCTATTTAGACTGGAGGAGAGCGGTCCACGGGACACCCGAGGGGGCGCTGACCTCACTGATGAAGGCCGCCTGCGTGTACGTGTGTCGGCTCAAGGTGTCAGCTCAACACAGCTGGACGCTCTGAGGCAAAAAAGCTGATAAGTCAACAAAAGAGTGATTTCGAAACAAAGGCAGCTCTGAAAATGCGTTTTCATTTTGGAGGCGGCCTGACAGGAGTCATTAATGAACTTGGTGCGTGCAGGAATCGCTTAGGAGCAACTGCTAGAAAGAGCAGGGGAATTTTCCGCTCTGCAACGAAAATGCAATTGCATCTGCCCAATGATCCTGTAGACAACTAGTAAGGGCCAGTCTCCAACGCCGTCCTCTCCAAGCTGCCTCGTCAAACCCGCAGCTCTCACCTAATTAATGCAGCACTTGGACCCAGTGTCTCGCCACTATGCTTTTCCTTGGCTTGTCGTAGGTCTCTATTGCATAGCTCGTCTTCAGGGCCGGACGTCGAGCTGTAACTCATAATCGGGTATCGGCTTGGTAGGCTTCTTCCTCAGCTGCTCATCAAGGGCTATGCCACGTACCCTCTTCTACTACGTGTGCTTTCCCTGGTTCCGGAAAGGACTCCGCACTGTAGTCTCAGCGTTGAGCTCCACGACTCAAAACTAAGGGAAAGTGAAAGAGCAGCGCACGCTGGAGGCAAGCCGTGACCGTGCACATCAGCGTGGCCTGCAGCTCGTGCCCAGTGGCGAGGCGTAGAACTCGGTGAAGAAGGAGAGATCGGTTGTCGCTGTCCAAGATGACCAGTGGGTCTTTTTGTGAGTACATGCTGGCCCAGCCGAGGACCCAGAGGAGCCACAGCACACGCATCATTCTACCAGTAACAGCGCTGCAGGGACGGAAGAAGACCAGCCATAGAGAAGGAGGAGGGAGGGAAAGAAAAAGCACGCAATGTTTGTTGGTGACGGAGAGGGGGGGTGGGTGGGGGTGGAGGGTGTGTGTGAGTGTGTGTATGTGTGTGTGTGCGTGTGTGTGTATGGGCACGCAAATTCTACCATCAATAAGGGTCATTTGGACTGGTGCTAGGTGCCCACTAGACTAGTGGACAGCATATGCCAGGCCAACGTATCACAGCAGCTACAGGAGTGCTGTGTGTTTTCTGCTTGGAGCAGCTGTAGCAGCACTGTGCTCTAACAATGGCTGTGAGGGCACTGTCCTTTACGAGATGGGGCAGCTGTGAGGGTGCCATTCCTCCCATTCCGTGAAGTAACAGTAGATGCTGTGGCACCCATGATAATGTGCTGCATGGCCAGATAATTATAAGGTCCCAAAGGCACGACATATTGGCTATGCCAATGCTTTTTCACAGAGTGTTGGCGTGACGGGCAACACACAAAGATAAGAACAGAAAGAAGCATTTGACAAAGCCAACACAAGTGGTTTGCCTGTGATACCTAAGGTAACAATACCATTATTTCATGCATTGCAAGTTATGAAGTAGAAGATGGCAGTCACTTCACATTTGATATAATAGTTTTCAACAGCAAAATGTAAAAAAATGAATATGCAGTGACCCTGATAGTGTGGAGCTCTTTTGTAGGCCTGAGCATGAAATTCCACTTCGCTCATTGATTTTGCTGAGTTTTTCCCACTCCACGCTCCGCGTAGCACGCGGAGTTCTGAAAAACTGCGCAGAGCAGAGTTTTTACTTACTTGCGCTCACCAACAATAAGTTTGCAAGCGGGGAGAATTTTACCCCAGACCACCTCCCGGCGATATCTTTCAATGCCGGCAGTGTGGATGGTCGCTACCGCTTGCATTGAGAAACCTTCCATTCGCACTGAGGAAGCTGCTGCCCTAGTAGAACATCAACTCGAGCAGCAGAAAGAAGCTGCACCCTCTTGCGCTGTGCGTGCACCTTTTGCACTGATTTTATAGCACGGGTTAAACACCAAGTTCTAAAAATCAGTGCGAATGGTGCAACGTAACGCACTCTGCTGCTTGCGGAAGTCCGCGCAGCACAGCAGAGTTTTTCAGTCATGCGGAACTCCACGAACTCCGCCCAGGCCTACTCATTAGCAGTTGCTAACAGACAGCTGCAGCTGTCTGTAGCCAAACACTATGAATAGTGCACTGCTTGACCTGCTGCTTTTGCTCAGTTGGTGGCTCTGGGGACTCATACATTTAACTGCAGAGATCTGTGTTTGACTTCAGGGTCACGGGTTCAAAGGCTGGTAAGTTGACTCAGCCTTTCATCTTTCTGTGGTTAATAAAAGGAGCACTATTGAGTTAGAGAACAATGAACATCTGTGTTTCAGTACCAATGTACTTTTCAGGGTGAAAATGTGCTTTACAATTCCTACTGCTACAACTGGGGAAAGTAGGGAATGTGACCTGAGCTCACCATGTAAATCACCAGTCCCCCCAGCAATACTGTAATAAGAGAGGAGTATTTTGAAAGATACATGGTTATTATGAAAGATGTGCTGGAGACTCACCCACAGTAACCTGAGTCCTACTTCATGTTAGCATTATATTTAAATGTACAGATTGTGTCCACCTTAGAAGAGTGAGAGGCTGGGTAGCTCCTATGTGAATTCAAAAGTGCAATCTGCAGTTTATTTACATTATTCTGCAGTAAATTGAGCCTTTGAGTAACCGTAACTGGACTGGGATGTGTAACCTGGAGATCACAAGCAGACCTGTGCAGCTGGCTCAGTCACCTTTAACTATACTTTAGGGATTAGAGCCTGCAGCTTGTAGGTTGCAGTGTATTATGTAGTAGGCACAGTAACAAGTTCAACAACCTTAATGTAATGGGGACATGAACTCACAGGAAGAGTAAACGTGACTCTGTGCATCAAGCAAATCAAGCCCTTATGTGTCTGATTATGTGCCAGGCATGAATGTGGCATCTCCAGCAGGGGACTGGCCTAGTTAGTGAGATTCAGGGGGGGCTCAAATTTCCCAATTAAAAAAGCAGTCAGCTGCAGGGTGGACAGGTAAGATGATCAAGGCTTGTCGTGGGCTTTGCCCATGAGAAACAGCATCAGTACTGATTTGCTTTAACGCCTTAACCGCAGCGTTTTTTCGGCTGCGGTGCGGGCGTTCTAATTGCTGGACGGGGCTCCGTCGGCCGGTAGGCAGCACCAGCGAGGTTGTGGCCGACGGGAGCACAAAAGGGGTTAAGTGGGCCTCTGTCTGCAGTGTAACATTGGGCACAAAACGATGGGTTGGAATGCTTCCCCAAGCATTTGACACTCGTTATACTATTTGCAATTATTCATCCCATCACCTTTCGGTTGTTCGATTGTCAGTGATATACCTTAAAATCTCAGACTGGAGCATCATTCATAAGTCTACTACTGCCAAGCTATGTGAATTAAAAAAAGTAGTATATTTGCACCCATTCAAGGTGTACTTCTATAGGGATAGATTTTATATTTTGGTAAAGCAGTCACTATATATATATTTAAGATTGCAATCAAAAAAATTAACAAGTTAAAACCTCTTTGTGAAATGAGAGTGATGAGAAAAAAAGGACACAGATATAGCACACTGGACTCAGAGCCCTTTGGCCCAACTACCAAACGAAGAATGCATTTGAGGGGTGTTATACCCTAAAGACGCCTGTAGTAGCTACGCCCCTACCCATCCCACCTCGACCTGGTTGTTCTCCCTGGGAACTCATGACTACGGTCATGTACACCATAAAGGCCTTGAGTCCCTTCCCTGGGATCGCCTATTTTACATGTATGACCGCTTCATGCGCTCTTCTTCTTCTCTGCTACAAGAAGCCTTGATGGTAGACTTGTCAAATTGCTGCATGTGGCGGAGCCCCATGTTTCTAGTCCTTGCATTTTGCAAATAATGTTATTAACTGAATGGCAACCCCATGTAATAGGCCTGATTCTGAAATAGAGGAGAACTTGAGGGCCTATTATTTGGGTGGACAGAGCCAGAACTGAGACATGTGTCTGGCTTGGCCCCAAGAGTCTGTACGAATACGGAGCCATGAAAAATGTTGCTACTTATATTGTGCAACAAACATAAAATAAAAATACGATGCAATCGCTTCAAAATTCAAAAGATGTATTTCTTACAAAAAATATATATATTTTGTATTGAATTTTTTAAACCATAACCAAATGCAATCCACTTGCTTTGTGCCTACAGAGCATATTACGAGGTTCTTGTCTCTCATTATATAGTAAAGTATTGATCTTTGTCGCTGATACATTAGCAAAAACGCTGCATCATTTCCACCACAGTGCATAGAAGCATAGCAAAACATACATTTTTTTTTTAAGTGAAAAAGTTTTTATTGTTTCATTTAATTAAAACCACAACAATACATCTTATAAAATCGGCTGCAAAACATACATACATATTATCCTTATACAGCCATTACTCACTGACATTTGAGATCGATTCTGCCTGTGGGGGTTCATATATGTTTCCTCTGAATGCATTCCATGTACCCCCTATCCTAGACCACTTGTTGGGGCATGCTCTGTACATATAGACCGCTCTTTCCGCCCCCAAAAATTATTTCTTAAACATGCAGAAGCCTTTTAATTTTGTACAACAGATGATGTCAATGCATATAAACAAGTTTATTAAAACTGATAGTTTATTTAGAAATATTCATTGCTCAACCCGACAATGTCATTAGTGAACTAAGCAGCAAGTGAGTAGTCAAGTTCAAATTCAAGTTCAAGTTCAGAAATCTTTATTCGATGATTAAAAAACATCATAAAAGCACATATATACAGTTAAAAAATACAATTAAGTACAATATCTGAACTCAATCTAAAAATCGCTGATACAGATAAAAGGTAGAAACGAATTTTATCTTAAACATTGATTAACTCAGTCCTCTAGTGTTTCTCAGCCTTACTGAGACCTTAATGAAATTCATAATACAGCATAAAGTGCGGATATCGTTTGCTCTTTGTAGAAAGAGCAGGGCAGCTTCAGCATGACAGAATTTCGCCTGTTTTCAGATATCTACCAAAAATTTCAGTCTAGGCGTCCTATAAAAAAGACATAAAAGTACAAAATGAAGGGTGTCCTGCGGAGACCGATTGTCGCAGCCGGAGGCACGCTTCTGCTCAATTGTTAAAGTGTGGCAGGGTATGCTCAGACGTGAGTACTTTGCTCACTTTGCCACTGGATTCAAGCAAGCCGGGCTGATGAAGGCTGAAATTGCCAGAAACTGGTCCTCGGTAGCTTGTTTCAGGTCCAGGGAAGGCATTGGCTTGGCAGTTCGGGCTGGACTGTTCCCATGAGGCACAGGGTCAGACTGATTTGCATATGGCCATGTCTGAACTGGGGTGGCAGAGTGGGCTAAAGAACGGTGATGGATTAAACCCAGATCTTTTTACTGGGTGTGAGTGTTTGATTGGTTCAGATGCTCCGTCCATTACCACCCCCTTTTGTACCACTTTTGGCCGCCATAAGTGTGGCAGGGTATGCTCAGACGTGAGTCCCTTGCTCACTTTACCACTGGATTCAAGCAAGCCGGGCTGAAGACGGCTGGAATGCCAGAAACCGGTCCTCGGAAGTTTGTTTCCGGTCCAGGGAAGGCATTGGCTTGGCAGTTCGGGCTGGACTGTTCCCATGAGGCACAGGGTCAGACTGATTTGCATATGGCCATGTCTGAACTGGGGTGGGAGAGTGGGCTAAAGAATGGTGATGGATTAAACCCAGATCAGTTGACTGGGGGTGAGTGTTTGATTCGCTCAAACGCTCCGTCCATCATCCCCTTTAGTATCGCAATTGTTAAAGTAGTCATTTAAATGCTAAACGTGTCCTAGATTCTTATTATAGAAGGCACAACATTATAGATTATTAAATCAAGCATAAGAGGTGGTTTTACAGTGCACAACTTGAAGTAGTTAGAATTGTGCCTATGTAGGATAATAAAGAAAAAAGATGGCTCCAAAATAAAAGATTTGTTTAGGATCACACAATTTGAAGAAGCATGGAAGCAGGTATTGATTTAAGTTTATCTGGTTTCACATTTTGAAATTCAGTCTCCAGTTGCATATCTCTGGCGCCAATTCACATAAAAGGTTAATCTTTTGTCTTTTATTCTCGGGTCAAAACCAGAAAAACACATAGATAGCAGACCCGACACAGGGCCCTGAGCCCAAATGCCAAGTAATTAATGCATTCATTTGGGAGGGTGTCACACCCCCAAACAACCCCCTTGAAGCTATGCCCTGATCTCCAGGCAGCAACTTCAGAACACTTTCTGGACCTGAGGACGAACTGAAGAGGACTGGACCTGCTGTCTTTGACCTGAGAGGAGCCATGAAGGACTGGACTGCTCTTCTTGTACTCAGGAGAAAGAAGTAGTGGGTGCATAATCCCACTCTATGTTCATGGGATGGGGGAGTGCAACCTAGAATACACCCTCACACACTTTCACTCACTCATTCTTTTACGTCTAGTTACTGGTGAACGTGGGAGTGATGAGTAGGGGTGTGGAGAAAATCTGATGACGGAGCTTGTACGTGTGTCCACTAATTTCATCATATATATGGTTTTATTTGTTATTTATGGCATTGGGCATTGCTTTAAATGGACAAGTACTCTGTCCGGTACTGAGTACCTGCACTTCTTCCATTTGAAAGGGTGAGTAGGTGCACTTCTCCGCAGTGCTGCCAGTGCACTTCTCAGGAGCAAGCAGAATAACAGATACTGTAAATAGCGAGCACCTTCACTTCTATAGTTCCATTTAATGCACTGGCGTAGAAGCATATTCGAGTATATTGGTCAGAATTACTGAGAGATGAAAATGGCCCTTAAAATGACTGCACAAAATAGGTTTATCAAAGTATAAATAACGCACGTCCTGATACAGCGCACTCTGTGCATGTGGGGCCCCTGCTCTATTGCCGGTGAGTCTCACAGACGTGGGAGGTAAGAAGTGTTCTTATGGGTCCTTCTGGTTCTGCTGTTAATTCCTTTTCTGCTGTTCAGTGAGTGGGTTTTAATGGAGCGGTCCCTTTAAAAGTCTACTTGAAAGCCCTATGCTGCTCTGGTGGCAGCTCTGAGCACTGAGAATTGAAATATGAGAAAGATGCAATAACATACAACATGGCTTGTTGGTCTAGGGCTATGATTCTTGCTTAGGGTGCGAGAGGTCCCGGGTTCAAAGCCCGGACGAGCCCCATTTTCTTTCTTATTTTTCTCATATTCAAATTTTTTAATTTTTATTTAATGCGTTTTAAATAAGGAAAAAGGTATTTTTTTATCTTTCTGATGTGTTTTTCAGTGCCCCTATTTTAAAACAAAAATATTAAAATCAAAAGATGGCTCATCCGAGATTTGAACCCGGGACCTCTCGCACCCAAAGCAAGAATCATACCCCTAGACCAACATGCCACTGAGAAATTCATTTAACAATAGGGTTTACATGTGGGTACACGTAGAGCTCGTGCTCTATATTTTCGCAGCAGTTCTGCACATTGCACTGGAAGTGGCAAAAATTAGACCTTGTTGAGGGAAGATGGTGCACACACAGTGACTTTTTTTTTTAGAAAATGTTCACGTCCTTTTATTTCAAACAATTTACAACAAGAAGACATTAATTTAAAAAAAAAAATGGATTACACTCATTTCCCTTGCACGAGGTTGTTTCAAATTTGTGAATAGAATATAGTAAGTTTGTTACATTTATAAGACGCAAAACAGAGGTATCTGATAATGAGCAGAGATGTCAACGAGCGGAAGCCCGAGTGGGATCCGGCTGCACACAGACTGCACTTCCGATTATCACTGGTTGAAACCGGTGCACCGTGACAGACAGACAGGAGGTGGCGCTACGGAGACAACATTGAATATCGAAAAGGAGAGCAATTAGCGAATTCCAACCTTAAAGAGCTTGCAAAGATTATTTATACTAGGAGCGTTGGCCTTTAAGAACAAAAATAGAATTCATAGATTTAAAAAAAAGTAAAATAAACCTACGGCCCGAACAGGGACTTGAACCCTGGACCCTCAGATCAAAAACCTGATGCTCTACCGACTGAGCTATCCAGGATCGTTTGAAAATTTGCAGGCTTATGTTTATATATGGAATACAAAATGGCGTCCCCACACTGCTGTTTTCATTGTTTCATAGTTTTCCTCTGTTTCCTGAGCCCTTCAGTATCAATCCAGACAGGATCCATCAGAGAGTTTAACACTCTGAGTGTCTCCCCCGCACTGTGCTCACCACGCATTCTGCCTGCAGAATGAAGGAGCTGTTTGCATGTCATCACATTCACATAACATTAGTGGAAGAGCTCGAGTGCTCCTATGTGCGACTGATTGTGAGTAGAGTGTGCACATGCATAAGTGTGACTGCTCGTGAGTGGAGTGTGCATGTGTGCGACTGCTCGTGAGTGGAGTTTGCGCTTGAATTTGTGTAACTGCTTGTGAGTGGAGTGTGTGCGACTGCTCGTGAGTCGAGTGTGCATGTGTGTGACTGCTATTGAGTGGAGTTTGTGCTTGCATGTGTGTGACTGCTTGTTGGAAATGGCCCTTTTTGCAGGGTTATCCCCAAATATTTTGATTTTTCCTCCTATTATTTCCTGACCTGTGTGCATTGGTTTTAGGACTATGGGCACTTAACCACTCCAAATCAGTGCTAAAGTGCATATGCTCTCTGTGTAAACTGTGTTATGGATTGGTTTTTTCATGATTGGCTATTTGATTCATGTGTCAGTCCCTAGTAAAGTGCACTGCGAGTGCCAGGGCATATAAATCAAATGCTGTTGGTGGGCTGCAGCACTGGATTGTGCCACCCACGCAAACAGCCTGTAAAGTGTAACTCTGGCCTGCCATTGCGTAGCCTGTCCACAGCCTAGGGCTGCCATGTCGAATTGGCAAGTGCACACACTTGCAAGTCCCTAAACCTTCCCTTTTCTACATGTAAGTCGACCCTGAGGTAGGTCCAATGTACCCCCATGGGCAGGGTGCACTGTATGTGAAAGGTAGGACATGCGCTGGTGTGTGTGGCATGTCCTGATAGTGAATTTAATTTATTTTTATTTATTTTAAAAGTTTTATAGAGCGCGAACAAGATCCTTACGAATATCAGAACTCTTTACATACAGAATGGGATAAAAAGGCAAGGAGTAATAATTAAAGAAAACATTTTGTGCAAAGATGAGCAAATGGTTACAAAAAAAGAAACAAGGTAAGGTAGCAACGGTGCATAGGTGGTCAATATACCTAGTCATAGGAGGAAGAGTACTGAGTTACGAGATTACATTAGTCAAAGTTCAGGTAAATGTAGCTAATAGGAGAGATTTTACTTCTTTTTTGAAGGATGCCGAGGATGAGATAAGTCTGATTTCTGGAGGGAGGGCATTGCAGATCCTGGGTGCCATCCCTGAGAAGGAGCGTTTATAGGTTTTTTTCTTGTGAAATATCTGAGATTTCAAAAGAAGATTGTCTGCACTTCTTGTCACTCTTGAGCCACCCGAGATTGTCAGTTTCTGAGCGAGGTAGCTGGGGGAGTTGTGGTGTATAGACTTGTGGGTCATGCAGTCGATTTTCAGATGTATTCTAGCTTCGTAAGGCAGCCAGTTGAAAGATTTTAGATCAGGAGAAATGTGTGAAAGTTTTTTTGAGCCCGTGATTAGTCTGGCTGCAGCATTAATAGAGGCTTTTAATGGTGCGGTTGTCGATATGGGGAGACCACAGAGGTCAACACTTCCATAATCCACTGGAGGGATGACTAGGGCTTGGACTGCAGTTCTGAAGTCATTGGGAGGAAGGAAAGTGTTACATTTCCGCAATGTGTTGATTTGGAAATTAGCTCCCTTCGTTGCATTGCTGATGTGATGATGCATATTGAGATTGCAGTCAAGGGTTATGCCTAAAGATTTTGCTGAGTCCACAATAGTAGGTTGAACGTTGAGTGCAATGAGATGGTTAAGCCAGGACTGAGTGAGGGGGACTTTGGTGGTAGGCACTATTAGGAGGAATTCCGTTTTTTGAGCGTTAAGTTTGAGGTGATTCTCTGCCAGCAAAGTCTGCATGTTCCTAAGCGTTGTGTTGAGTATTTTGATGTCATCAAGGGTGTGTATTTTAAGGTAGATCTGGGTATTGTCTGCGTACATGTGAAATTGAACATTAGATGCTTGAAGTAGTGCGGTAAGTGGTTCCATGAGTAGATTGAACAGAGTAGGGGAGAGGGAGGATCCTTGAGGGACACCAAGTGTTACAGGAACTGGTGTGGACATAGTATTGTTAATCTTGAATTTCGCTGGGGACGTACTGAGGTAGTGCTTGATCCTTGTGTGCGCCACCCCATTGCTACAGCCTGGTCCTGCTGGATGGGAGATCGGGAGCGGAATGGCAGTGACCTGAAGAGCGACCAGGAGGCGCGCTACTGAGCGGAGGTACCAGTATACGATCCTTGGTGCTCCCCTGCGGTGGTCGCTGAGTGCCTGGTCTGCTGGCTCTGCGTAAGGACAGGATGTCGAAATCCACTCAGCCTAATAGTATCACACAGTATACAACCCAGCGTCTGCCGTCGCATTGGATTACGCGGTAGACAGGTCGAGAGGAGTGCGCGGATGTGCCGGCGGAGCCTTCCCGGGCGGAGTTGCTGAAGGCCATACAGGGATCCCATTCTGCGCTGGAGAGGCAGATAGAGACTGTATCGCTTGATGTCAACCTCCTGCGAACGGATCTTCACAAAGTGGCGGATAAGGTATCGGATGCGGAGGGTAACATTACCAAGTTACAAGGGCAGGTGGCTTCCCTCCAGAAGACAGTCACGCAACTCAACTCTACGACGCACGCATTGGAACGAAGAGCTGAGGACGCGGAGGGTAGGGCGCGCCGCAGCAACATTAGAGTCCTGGGTGTGCCGGAGCGATTGGAGGCGGGGAATGCCGAGCGCTTCCTGGAGGACTGGATTCGGACTCAACTGTGCCCGCATGGGCTATCAAATGTATTTGTCATCGAACGGGTGCATAGGGCCATGGTCCCCCCCCCCGCGCCCGGGGGAGCCCCCAAGGGCATTGATTGCGAAGATCCTGAACTATAAAGTCCGGGATTGCATTCTGAAGGCGGCGAGGGAGACGGAGTCTCTCACCATTGAGAACAGCCGGATATGCATCTATCCTGATTACACCCAACAGGTGCAAGAGCAGCGGAAGTCCTACCTGGGAGTCAAGCAGAAGCTCCGGGAGATGAAGCTACAATATATGCTGTTATATCCGGCCAAGGTCAAGGTCATATCTCAGGGCGGGCGCATTTCTTCGAATAGCCCGCTGAGGTGTGGGAGTGGCAGGAGATACAGGGGTGATGACATGCCCCCGGGAGAGCGAGGGGGGCCCGTGAGACCTGGGGGAACCATCCCCAGAGACGACGATGCGGAAGGCGGAGATGTTGGGACCTTCCTTGGCGAGGGATGGTCCAGAGTCCTCGGGCGCATCCGCCCCTGGGGACGTGTTGGTTCCAGATACCCTGCAGGACATTGTGCCAGGTACAGACTCTACGGCTCCGGTGATCCCAGAGACTGGAATGTCTGAACTGCTGCCGGGGACGGCTCTGTCATAAGGTACTGTTGGAGTGAAGAGTGTTGTGCTCTGCTTTGGGGGCTTTAGTGCTGGGCCTTGAGTTTGTATGAGGTACCTGGGAGCCGTGCTGTTCGAGCTTGAATGACGGAGTGGAGCGTAGGACCTGTATCCCGGTGGAACGACCTTATGTGGCGGTGTCTGTCTTTATTTTGGCTGGGGAGGGCCCTGCTTCGGGACTGATGCCGGCGGCCAAGCCCAGGTTCATTCCTGTACGTCTGGGTCCCATGGGGAGCTAGAAGGGGGGTGGGTGGTGTTTGGTTGGGTGTGTGTGTGTGTGTTGGATGGGACGAATAGGGTGGCTGTGTACGTCCTGGCACCAGCAGGGGGAGGGCAGGATAGCGTGTTTTGGTGTTGCTGTCATCTTGCTCGTGGGTGGGGGTGGGGGTAGATGTTATGGGGGTTGTGGGGTTGGGGGTGTTTGGGGGGTTGGTGGGGTTGGGAGGGGAAGTTGTTGCTGGCATCGAGAGTACTGTGTTTCTGGTTTTTGAATGGCTGATCAGATGGGCTAGGTCCCCCGGCCTGGATGCTGGTTGGGCCCGTGGGTGGCGGAACACGCTGTTTGTAATATATGGCCAGGTTGGGCGTGATCTCCTGTCATGGGGTTTAAATTCTTAACTTGAAACGTGCGTGGATTGGGCACTTGCACTAAAAGATACAGGGTCCTTTCATTCCTCCGACGCCATGGCGTCTCCATTGCGTGCCTCCAGGACACCCACTTGAACGAAGAGGGTGCCCAGAAGCTGTCCAAAAAATGGCGGGCCAGATGTTTCATTCCTCCTATTCTACCTATGCCAGGGGGGTCCTAATCTGGGTGGCACCTGGGGTTCCCTGTGCCGTTCAGTATGTTGAGGCAGATGTCGAAGGCAGGTACTTGCTGCTGCGAATCAAGCTGGATGGTAGGGATTTCCGGCTCTTAAATTCCTATGCACCTAACGTTGATGATCCGGGTTTCTTTTCCCATCTCCAGGACCTTATTGTCTCGGACTTGGACACCCCCTTCGTTTGGTTTGGGGATTTTAATTGTGTGTTGGACCCGGATCTAGATCGGCATCCTCCTCGCTCTGGCACGAAACCACGTATGACGGCACGCCTAGGGGAAGTGATGCATAATTTGGGAGCTGTGGATGTGTGGCGTACAGCCATCCCACTCAGAGGCTCTTTACTTGTTACACCCCGACGCACGACACACATAGTAGACTGGACCGCGTCCTTGCGGCCAATACGCCCGCGTCTCTCTCCTTAATAGCATATAAATAGAACAAGTGTTTGTACCAGCTAAAGTCCAAACACCATGGAAATACAGGAGGGACCAACATCATTTTTCCATGTGTAATACTCCTGTGGCTGGAGGCAAATTCCAGCAGAATAGATGGCTCACTGTTAGTTCACAGGGGCTTTGAGTGAGTTTTGACCAGGGTTCAAACCCCAGCTGGGGAAAATCGTTTTTTTAAAGTTTTTTTTTTTAATTTTATTTCTAAATTCCACAAATGAAAGCTGTGCCTTTGTAAATCACCCCCTAGCAGTATCTGGGACAACTATGGCCTCCTTAGTCATAGTGCATGTGAGGCATTGATGGCATGCTGGGTGGCATGTGGATAGGGGGGACAGGTTTGCTATGAAAGAAATCACTTATTTAGTGGAATGAGAATGTGGGGATGATTGTGTAACAATAATAAATGCATGGGGCTAGTGGCAGACTGTATGAAAGGAAGGGCTATTTGTATTTAAAGAATGTAAATCGAGAGAAGATTTCTGGTATCTAAAGTCCAAAGACAATAGAAACAGAGGAAGGACCAACATCATTATTTTATGACATATATGCTTTTGGCTGGGGATATTTCAGCAGAATAGATGGCTCACTGTTAGTTCACAGGGGCTTTGAGAGAGTTTTGACAAGGGTTCAAACCCCAGCAGGGGAAAATCGTTTTTTAATATTATTTTAATTTTTTTAAACAATTTATTTATTTTAGCAGAGTGAAACATAGTCCTTTGGAAATGCTCAACTGATAATAATGAAAGACCAAGTAGAAAATCTATGGCATATGTCACATCAGATGTGGCATATGCCACATGACAGAGTGACACGTGTCACATGCCAGACTTGGGCTCCAACCCCTTCTCCCATCCTGGTGATTTTCTTGGACCAGATCACGCTACAATATGACTTCACCCAGGCCTTGCTACATACTTTATTGGGCCGTTGAAAAGGAGGTCCCCGCAGTCTCCTGCAAGAACCACAGGTCGGCAATCCCAAAATGGCAGACAGGGGGGCGTGAGGCGATGCCTCGTATGGCGGAGGCGAGGCCCAGCCAAGGCTCGCCCATGGAAATGCACCCCTGAAGTAGAGACATGGGAGCCCTAACTCTGAACAACAGGATAGTCAGTGCCTGATACAACAGGTAGAATACACAGTATAACCAGCATTTACCATGCCACAGTCTCGCCTTTGCACATGGGGCTAAAAAGCATACGTGGCACAGCCATTCCGCCTCCGATCCGACTCAGGATCTTGCATAACCCACAGGCGCCCTACCCACTGCACACAACTGCTCTGCCCCTATGAAGGGCTTCCTCACCGTGTTCAGACGCCCTCTGTGGCTGTCGCATGTCCCGATATCCCCGTTCATGGCTCTGTGAGATTGTCCAGCTGATGACTCGGGACCAGGAAAACAATAAGACCGTCGGAGCTGAAGTTCTCGCGGATCCATCGTCGCTCCGGCTCTGTCCGCGCTGAGCTCCGATGCTCCTCCGTCGTCCCAGCGTCGTCCCGCCAAACTTGACCTGCAAGGGGATAAAAGAGAAAATTAGGAGGCCCCGAGCACGGGGCACGACCAGTGTGGGGGAGCGTCCAGGCGACAAGGGGCCACCTGAGCGCTCCCCACTCCTTTAACCTAGGGTCGTGGGGAGGGGGCGACACGCCCCCTCCCCCCGCCCCCCAGCCGCCCGCCCCCCCGACCCGGAAGCCTGCACAATGCCTTCCGGGTTAGGGGTCGGGCGCCAGCCAACCGGTGGTGTGGCGCGCACCCCCGCATCATCACTGGACGCCGGGAGGTCACGCCCCACCACCGGGAGACAAGGGGAGAGGGGGGGCCGCCATGCAGGTGGGGGTCCGAGGGCCCCCCCATTTCATTTGGCGGCCTCGGGCCCCCTACCTACACTCCCTGCTCAGGGCCTCCGTGAGCCTAGAGCCGGCCCTGTTGCCAGTGATACAGGAATCTTCAGCCAGACAGAGGGTAGGCCACACGACATGGCAGTGTTTCCCTCTAATGAAGTTTTCCTTTACTTCCTTTGTAGTAATTCCTTTTCATTTAAATCTATTTTTTTTTACTGAATGCAAGCTTCATAGTTTCTTTTTCCAGACATCGGAGCTTCCCGGCCCATGTTCGGTTGTTTAAGGTATTGACACACTCGTACTGGTGACTGTTGCCCTTTAGATTGTTTTATTCTTTATCTCGCCACTGGGTCTTTTAAAATTATTTTTTATTGGTGTGCAGGGATCTCCCTGGACCCGTTTTGCCCCCACCTGCTTGTCCACCTTTATTTGATAGATAGTGAACCTTGCTGTTCTCCATTGAACTGTATTGCACGATGATTGCGCGAATGACCCCTTTTGTGGGTCCATCCTTTTGCCCATAGCCTCTGTACCTCTCTGCCGTTCCATAGCACTGTATGGTATGGCTTCGTTCCCACATCCAGACAACTTGGGGTGTTTTCGGTTTTATCTATAATGCACACTTTGGCATTTTTACTACTTCTCACTTGAAATTCCATAGGGTACATGAATTGTACTACCTGGATGGTGCTTACCTGTATGACCGCCCACACTGGGGCTTCCAGATTCCCATAGCCTCTGTTCCTCTCTGCTGTTTCAAAGCACTTCATAGGAAGGCTTCCCTTCTACATCTGGGCATCTTTGGGTGCATTTGAGCTTTATTAATAATTGTGCACACATTGACATTTTTACTTTTCCCCATTGGAATTCATTATTGTTATAGTCCGATGTTCGTTCTTTTCTGTTTAGGAGCTTCAACAAGCCCTTTGTTGGAATTCGTTCAGCCTGATTTACCATGCTGACCCATGACCTGATAATTCACGTTTTTTTAGTCGCTTTCGTTTCCACTTTCCATGTTAGATTACTAATACGGAGTATCTAATTACCTGTAGGTGCTCTACACTACCTTGTCCTGATGAAGACCCCAAGCTAAGGACCTATTTACCTAGAACTCTTGAAGGGGTCGAAACGTTGACTGTTTCTCTTCAACAAGCTAAGACCACTGAGGTTAATTGATCAGGGTCGACACCATGCAATGTATTTGTATATGTTAGTAGGCCAGTCATCGGTTGTATAGGTTTAATTCATGTTAATATTATGTATATATGGCACATTACCTCTCCTTATTTTCCCTCACCAATGCACTATTTCCCAAGCACTTTCCTTCCTTGTCCCGAGCACCTTCATTTCCAATTTGACAATGATTATGATGTTTTCAAATAATCACTGGATTTATGGACAAATACATTGCATCATTTGCAGTAATGTTAATTTGACGAAGTGAATGCTTTGACTTCTCTTTTTCTCTCGAAAGTGTTGCTCGCGTGTCATTTTCTAAGCGCATGCTCCACCCATGTGCTTTTTCCCTTTTAGTTACCAATCTGGGGTGGAAGCAACACAAGGAGGTAGGCAGGCAAAAGCAACATGTGGTAGGTAGGCAAAAGCAATATGGTGGGAGGGCAGGACAGGGAAGCAACACAGGGGATTAGAGGAAAACTTGGGATTGGGTGGTGAGGGACAGATAAATAACAGGAGGGAGCAGGTGGGAGACAACAGGTAGAGAGGAGGAGGGCACAGGTGGGGGGAACAATATGGAGGGTGCGGGAGAAGTACAAGAGGGAGGGAGACAGCTCGGAAATGCATGCGCTCTCATATGCTTAACACAAAAAAAGTAGTGCTGGAAAAGCGAACAGTGGAAGCAGAGATGCCAGACACTCAAAGAGTTGGCAAAGAGGCAATGCTCCATAGGAAGGAAAAGCACAAGATTGACAGGCTGGAACAATAAAAAGAAGCAGGCAAATTATTTATGTAAAAAACAACTAATGGTAAGCAATGGGCAGGCTCCAACTCCCTCTATATTCAAAGTATAAGTGAGGCAATCAAAAATATGCTAAAGGTGGAGGGACCAACACAAGATGGCAAACCATCAAGACAGCAATGTTTAAAGCAATGTTGTACAGTAGCACAGCGGAGGTGCAGTATGGTGGAAAATAAAAATGCCATGATGCAGCCAGCACTTTTTAGATCTCACCTGCGACAGCGCTTGTGCGCTCGCTTGTGAGGGGTATTGTTTACAATAAAGGGCTTGCAGCACATCTATTGCTTACTATTTGCTTGCTTCATTGTCACTCTTATTTGCAGCCTCCTAATTGGACATTGCATTGCAGGCGTCACTTCCTATTCTTTGTGTGTAGTATGGACCAGGCAGAGATTGCATCCTCTTGATTAGTGTCCATTCACTAATTGTGCTGCAGTTGAGTTACATATTTGAGGACACTTCCTCTGTTTTCAGTTCCATTTAATGTTTTCAAATGCATTTTTTAACATTGTTCATCTTCACCTACAATTTTTGACTTGCTTGTACAGCTATAATAAAATTACATTTTATGTGTGTTGGATTAAGTCATTATTATGTGTAAATGTTAAACTAACAAGTGCACCTTCATGATGTTTGCAGCCGCACGCCTATTATAATTGCCTTCCAGTCTATTATCCTCTTTATGCCTTAGTATTTTTATTTTTCAGTTGCTTGTTTAAGTTACTTACACTCACAACTGTACTGCTCTATGCCATTGCACTCCACTCTACACCACTAATGTGTAGCCATGCTGAACAGTTGCCACGCAGCTATACAACACGAATAAAAGAAACTGACAAACCCAATAGCTCTTGAATGGGCTTTGCTGGTGGAGGAACAGGCATGGGGGGCAACACAAACAATAAAAGGTAGTGGTGGTTGGGGGAGAAGAGCTATAACATAGTAGTGTCTGCATCACAGTGCTTTCATTTTGTTATGGTGGGTGGGGGCAACTTGGGCAGTGGAAGGAGAGTAGATGGGCATGGGAGAAAATACAGACAACGGAAGGAGAGTGGGAAGGTGGGGTAGGCAAATGGACAAGAAGAAGGAAGGTAAGAAAGGAGGGAGAGAAGGAAAGTGGCAGCAAGCAGCAACACAGACAAAGGACGGCAGTAGGTGGGCGGGAGCAAGCATCGACATGGATAACAGAAGGAAGGAGGGTTGTAGGGGCAAACACAGAGTGCAGAGGGTTGGCACGCAGGGCACAGAGGTGGAAGTAGTAAATGAGGGTCCCAGATAAAAAAGACGCATGCAGGGCACAGAGGTGGAAGTAGTAAATGAGAGACCCAGATAAAAAAGACGCACTATTGTATACTGCTTAAACACAAAGAAAAAAGTAGGAATTATAACGAGCATTGGCAAAGCCAATAGGTCTCACTTTCAGCATACTGGTGGTGGTATGCTTTTAGCTGATGCTATTCAACATCGGAAAAAAAAGTTGTGATGTGAGCACATAGTTTGGATCTTTCTTGGGAGAAATACCTGAATCCTGTTTCAGTCTCCTCGTGGTGTGGAGCGCTTGGGAGCCCAGCAGTGGAGGTAGCTGTTAACCCGGACATCATCCACGGACTACACCCAGGGGTCGGGACTGCGAGTACCAGGGGACCTTGCGCACGCCAAACACAGCGCACCTGGTGACTCTTCCCGCCCCTGCCCCGCCCTATTTAGACCCGCCTCCTTACGCACAGCGGGACGCGTGTGCGGGACGCCGGACTAAGCCCGGACAAAGGGCGGACAGTCTAAGACAGTCCAAGACTGGCCAAGACTGTACTGGACCAAGACCTCTGATACATTTCTACTGTGAGGTATTTACTAGTGACCGAAGTCCATAAGGCATTACTACTGCTTGCCTGCTGTGTAGACAGAACATTCTTGTGATTGCTAGTGGGTCACTAGATCTGCATATACTGTGCATGCTGTACGTTGCTCTTTGATCATGTCTAAGCAAAAGTCAACTATCGCTCCCTCTAACACCATGGACAACTACTTAGTCTAGGTAGTGGCAAAAATAAACAATGAGCGAAGGTCATCTTTGGGTCTAAGTGCCTCACCAATACTGACCCAGTTGGATTCCACAACGGGCGACCTATTGGATATAGATCCAACAAATGTCATTGCAACATCGCCCGATATAAATACGGGTAGCCCCCTCCTAAATGTCTTAACAAATTCCAATATAGACGTAATAGTAGAGGATGATTTAGTTGATTCACATCAAGACTTAGTCTTTGTAGAGGAAGATTCTCCCTAACCTGCACCTGTCCCCGCTACGAGAGTAGCAAAAGGGGCCACTAGGCTCCAATCCAAACGAGGGGGGCAGCGCTCAAGTAAAAAAGGGCCAGCAACTCCCCCGAGCAAAAGAACCACAGAAGATAAAGGGGGCGACGAAAATGGGAGTAAGGGGTGGGATGAGACCAACATTAAAAAACTTATGGGCATGTTGGACTCAAAATTAAGTCGCATAATCAAACCACTACTATCTAAGATTGAGCATCTCACAAACAAAGTCAACAAATTGGAGTCTCTATTGGAAAGTACTATTACCAATGTGGGGGACATACCTAATCAGGTGGCAGACAATATTGAGCAAAAACAAATCATGGGAAAAACATCAGGGGAAGGAGGAGAGATAGCAGCTCCAACTCATCCACTCCAACCACAAGCAGAAGCAGGTGCAAATATTGCTATAGTTGATGATCCTAGGGCAGAGCTACCACTGATTACTGAACCAGCTTGGGGTCTAGAAGCGGGACCAGTGGAATTAATTGTGGAAGCCTCTCCCCTAATATTGGTCTTAGCTAATGTCCCAACCTTGAAAGAAGGCCAGAATGAATCTCCCCAATCCCTATCACATAAAGCATTGCTTTGGTTGTGTAACAACATGCACATCTCTCCCTGGGGTAAACAAAAGCTGACAGAAGACTTGTCATCAGCAAGAACAGTAAAGTGGATAGGAAGTAGTTCTAAAAAATTCGAGGGCGACTGTGTGATATTGAATTTCAAATCTCCTGAAGTCTTACCTGAATTACTACCTAACCTATTCCCCCCGCAACGTAGAACAGCAGAAATAATTCCTCTTACGCTGGACTTCTTTTACAGTAGAAGAGGACTGGTAGCAAAACCAAGTGTGCTAAGGACCAAATGGTCAGTGGTGGGTAGTAGAAAGACAAGGGGGGGGCAAACATGTGATTGGGGGTTAACTATGGAAAATAGATATTCTGCCCTGTCCAATTTAAATGAGTGTGATTGACTCATAGGGCCAACGAATAAGCTAGAAAATTCACAGGAGAGGTTAACACCTTTACCTACTTTAAATACGGTCTGTAAACTGACTAACACCCAGGTAGGAATATGTAGGGAATCTTTAGATCCTATTGCAAGGAGGGTTGAAAATGCTAAACAGGATAGAAATAATATTGTTAAGCAGGAAATATCCGGTGGCCGAGTGTCCAAACAGGAGATATCTGCTCCTCCGGATACCCTCGCGGCAACCGCAGAAACCAGTTTATCCCTAACATCTGAACAAATAGTAAATGGCAGAGGTCCGCGTTTGACAGGACTAAACCAGGATAAATTAACCCTGACTTTTATGTCATGGAATGTCGCAGGTGTAGCAAATAAAATGGCAACTCCAGAATGGTGCGAGTTCATTAACCCTTTTGATATCATTATGTTACAAGAAACGTGGTCATTGAATCCAGTATTCCGACAGGGGTATATAACATTTTGTATCCCCGCAATAAAAAATCGAACTGGCCGACCTTCGGGCGGCCTACTAATATGGATACGCCAGTCATTGAACTGCACAGTAAAAAAAGATCTCTACCAACTAATGATATCTTAGGACTTGACATTAGATGGGATAATGGCCAGGAGCTAGCCCTTTTTAACATATATGCCAGGGGGGTTGGTCGTGGGAAATCTTCTGATGTGGTGTCTACTTTAGAACATGAACTAGAGCTGCTACCTCTGAAGCCACATATCATAGTAGGCGGAGACATTAATTCTACCTTTGAGCCTTTGGGGGAGGAGGATAGGGAACTATGTCAGGAAGAAGATAGTAAATGGGAAATTCCCCAGCTTGAGGTGCCTACAATTAGGAGTTGGAGTACTGTAGCCATCCAAGTGAAAAGCCTTTGTCTGACAAGAGGTCTAAGAGCGGTTAATGGGCGTACGCCCTCTGATCGAAATGGAAATAACACATTTGATAACGGCCGGGCAGCTAGCAGAATAGACTATTTCTTATTAGACATACGGGAATGGAGTAAATTGATAGATATGGTCGTGGAACCAAGAATGGAAAGCGATCACAATCCCTTGTGCATGACCCTCCATACACACCAGGGGAGCATGGTACAAAGTAGCAGGGATAAACTGGTGACCAAGGATTTAGTAAGCTCAAATAACCAGCAAAACCTGAAATGGGAAAGGCTTGTAGAAGATGTAGGGAAGCTAGATGATCTGAAGAGAACAGTGGTTATTGAAATAAATAGCATTAAACCTCATACTGGGAACCCGGATTTCCAGGCCTACATGGTAGAGGCCCATAAATTTTTTTTTCACGAATTACAGGGTTTCTTCTTAAAAAAGGTAGACCGTAGCACGAGTAAAAAACAACCACCAAAACAGAGCTGGTATGATAAGAGCTGCAGAATGGCAAGACAAAATTTGAGTAGCGAATTAAGAAAGGGTAAGGCTGATGCAGTAAGGAAAGCGAGGGACCTATATAGACTATCCCAAAAGCAAGCTAAGAGACGATGGGACGAAGAACATTGGCGTGAGTTGAAGCATGCATGTGCAGCTAGGGATTCTAAGTTGTTTTGGTCTACGGTAAAATGGGATAGGGGAGGGGCAGCTCCTCAACCCCATAATCACGTGGGAAAAAACAAATGGATTGAGTTTTTCAAGCCACAGTATGCCCGCAGCAAAACACAAGTCATTGAGACCCCCCCCCCTAACTGTTTATTATACACAAAAAGTATTTAATGAAAATGATGTTAATATTGCTTTGGATTGTGTAACGGGGGGAAGAGCACCTGGAATGGACGGTATTCCGGCAGATGTTTTTTTAACAGATAGGAAATCATGGTGTTTGTATTTTTCATGGTTGGCGAATGCAGTGGCTATGGGAGGAGAAGTCCCTCCCACCTGGAAAGGAGCTGAAATAATTCCCGTCTTTAAAAAAGGCGATAAATCCCTTCCAAAAAATTATAGACCCATCAGCTTGATAGACACAGCACAGAAGCTGATGGGCCGACTAGTCCAGAACAAACTCCAGTCATGGATTGAGGAAAATAACATCTTGTCGCCATACCAAGCGGGGTTTCACCCACTGACCAGTTCAATAGATCAGGTATTCTATTTCATCGCTATCTACTGGAGAAATGTAACCTTGAAAAATGGCACCTTATATGCCGTATTCGTGGACTTAAAATCAGCCTTTGATCTAGTGCCACGAGAAAAGCTGTGGAAAACTTTGGCTGAAGCAGGTTTAAGCCCGGAACTGCTCACTCTTCTGGTGCGTCTCCACGAAAATAATTACGCCAAAATCCGGTGGGGAGCACAGGGAGAAGTGACCGAGTCATTTCCAGTAGAACGAGGGGTGCGGCAAGGGTGCGTCCTGGCCCCTACATTATTTTCCATTTATATCAATGGTATTGTGGAACATTTGAAAAAATAGCCTAACGATGCCCCAATCTTAGCTGGCTCACATGTCCCCGTCCTCATGTTTGCGGATGATACGCTTATACTTTCCCGCACACCGAGCGGCCTTCAAAAGGCTGTTAACTCATTTGGTGATTCTTGTCAGTCGGGGCCTTGAGCTGAACACAACCAAGACAAAATTTATGTGTTTGAATCGACAGTCTACATTTAAAGGTGTAATCAAGTATAAGGGTACTCCTCTTGAGGAAGTGAAAGATTTTTCCTATTTAGGAATAATACTTCAGAACAACATGAAATGGAAATCGCACATTAATACCGCAATACTAAAGTTTAGCCAGTTATCAGGTGCGGTGGCCATGAAACACAAAGCCTCCTTGACAAAACCCATAAATTGTGCTCTTGAAATTTATAATATGAAGGTCTTGAGCGCATGTTTGTATGGCTCTGAACTTTGGGGCTTATCAAACCTGGTGGACTTGGTTATTGCGGAAAATACATTTTTGCGAGGGTTAATAATGGTACCACAAAGTACACCCATAATTCCATTGAAGTTGGACCTGGGTAGGAAAAGCATTGAGGATATTGCCCGATTAAGGCCATTGTTGTATTGCAGGCGACTGATGGTGACCCCTGAGCTGGCTCACTACGCCGATGCATTGTTAGATGTTATTAAGTTAGATCGGTTTCACTGTATTGCTTGGTTGAAAGATCTGCGGGGCTTATTGGTAAAACTAAATTTGGACCATCTTTGGGGCAACAGGGATGTGGGTTGCTTTCCGACAAAAGCAAAATTGAAAGAAATGTACTGGGAGATGGTGTACTGCACACTTTATTGCACTGGGAAAATAGCTAAACTGTCAGCCCGGTTTCTGGATATTAAAATGGTACCAGTATGTGAAACCTATTGGGACAAAATTCAAAGCCCACGTGACAGGAAGCTATATTTTCAATTCCGAGTAGGAACACTGCCAGTAAATGCTTTCAAGAAACATTGGATCCCACCGCGGGACGAGTATTGCTATTTCTGTAAAGATCAAACGGAGCATATTTCCCACTTGTTGTTTTGTTGCCCCTTATATGCCATCCCACGCCGGAAATGGCTACGCCCAGTTTGTTTAAATATTGGCACTCGTAGCCAATCGACTGCTCTCAGAATACTAGAATCAGACTGCTCCCCGCTCTTTGCAATTGCTGTAGCAAAATTTCTTGGCTGGACATGGGTAATTCGCACTCGCACTTTGGCAGCTAATGAGATAAACTGAAATTGTTTTATCAGAATTTTATGAAATAAGCAAGTAGCTTTAACTGTATAGTGTTTTCGACTGTCAAATGTTTAATAATGTATTTTAATATAACTTTTTAGATGTAGTATTTATTTGTATAGTGTCTAGGGAGGAAATGCTTTTATGACAAAATGTCGAATAAAGCTTTGAAATTGAAAAAGATTGTAAGTAAAAATGGGCTTTACAGAGTTCATGTGGCTCAGGATGGTGGGTGCTTTGTCAATTGTACAATAGCTTTGTCATTCAAAGGCATTAACTAGTAAAGGTTTATTACTACTTGATGGAACCCCTTTTTAGAAAAAAACCTGGAAGCAGTTAAATGATCACTTGCAGAATGTCATGGTGCATATTTGGAGGGAATGACGGAGAATGGTGGTAGGTATCAAGAGGAGGAACAGAGCCCAGTGGCGTAGGAAGGGAGGTGCGGTGGGTGCGGGTCGCCCTGGGTGTCATCATTGAGAGGGTGACAAAATGGCAAAAATGTGTTTTACACACATATTTTTGCAATTTTGTCAAGCCAGGGGTGACAAGAAATGTTCAACACCGGGTACCACTTGACCTTGCTATGCCACTGACAGAGCCCACATCTACATTAGCCCAGCACTGGTGCTCTTAAGATGCTGGAGTACGTGGTACAATTCAAAGCTGCGCAAATAGCAGCAAACTCATCAATAACGTTACATTCAGAACTCTTCCAACTGAAAGATGATGCCGCCAAAATCTCCTTACTTTAACCAGAACCAACCCCCTAACTAATATATGGAAAGAGGGCGTATGAAGTCCTAGGTCGTGACACAGAGGTAATCAACTAAAATACCCTGGTTGTCGTCATGTAGGTATTTCAACTAAATGGTATTTATCATGAGCAAGTCCCCACTGCTTTGCCCTTACACAGTACTTAGATTCATACTAAATTGGCATTTTTTGAGCCAGTGACAGTGTGACAGTAGCCAGGGCCACTAGAATTATGTGATTGTGCGGCCGTGGCACCTTTAGCATAATTATGGATTTTCCACATAATACATCTTCTGCTGCATAATCTGAAGCTTTTATTAAAAACACATTTTGTTTCTAGCTCAAACGATTCAAAAGTTACTAGAAACGCAGCGACGTGTTTCCATGCAGTGGAAGCCCCTCTGCAGAAGTTGAGTGGTAACCTTTCTGTTGCTTATTTCTATATCTTTATATTAAACTGGTGCTAATGAGTGGTAACGAATGCCTAGACGATGTTAACAAGTGTAATAATCACAAAAAAACAAGCATCTGCAATGCAATCGGTCTCGCCTTTGGGACCTTATATGTATTTAGCTATGCAGCACATTAGCCTGGGTACAGAAACATCTACTGTTCTTTAAGATGGAGGGAAAATAAGCACCAAACTGCGTGACACACCAGGTATGGGAACACATGGAAAGCAATATTGCCTTTCAGCGGAAAGTGGTATAGTCCAAAGCTCTGTTGTTAATATAAAATCAGGGCCTTCCGTGGTCATATCACTGAAAATACAAGATTTGAAAAAAATATTATTGTCTACGGGTGCTCGTGGAAGACAATTTATATGGACTGGAATGTAGAAAATGCTAAAGTGATTCTGGTATTTTACTGACCTTTGCTGGTCGTTTTCTATCAAGAAAGTTAAATAGAGGCAGTTTCCAGAAAAATTAAAAAAAGAAAGTCTCTCAGCAGAAAGCGATTCTGGTATTTTACTGACTTAGGCTGGCAGTTTTCTATCAGGACATTTAAATCGAGGCAGCTGAACAGAAAAGAACAGTCCCAGAACGGAAGCAGACACGTCCTAGGGCTGATCTCCAGAGCGGATGTAGGACGCTACGACGCATACCGTCACAACGCGCGCTTTAACAACGCGTCCCTTACAACGCAAGTCGTTACCACGACTTGCGTTGGGGGCGCGGATTGAGAATAGTATAATTTACTATTCTAACACCCATCCCCGTGGACACTAGGGAAGGTGTTGGAATAGTAAATATACTATTCTTAATCCTCTTGCGCCCTCCAGCGCAAGTCGTGGTTACGACTTGCGTTGTAATGGACGCATTGTTAAAGCCTTGCGGAGTAAAATCCGCGTGGTAAAGGATGTTTCCCCTCCAGAGCCCACATATTACATCCACATAAAAGTATAAACCTAAGTATCTACTAGATGTCTCGAATGCTCGACCCAATGAAGTAGTACTATTACAAAATGTGCCTCATTACGCCGCATAATTTGCTTTTTCTTGTCACATAATTTACTCAACCCTGCCACATAATTTGACCCTCCTCTATGCGCCCCAGAATTCCACTGGTCCTGCTGTAGGCTTGGCGCTATACAATGTTTTTCTTTCCGTGAAACAGCACTGGACCAAAGGTAAACCTGTATTGGAGAGAAATGAAGAGTCCAGGAAGTAAGGGCGAGAGAAGGCAGGGGGCCATTGAGGGCAGGAGGGAGAGATGTAGAAGAAGGGATCGGAGTGCTATTAAGATGGCAGGAGACGAGGTAATCGGGGTGGCAGGAGAGGAGGTAATCAGTGTAACAGGAGGTTCCGAGGATGTTAAGCACATTTCTGGTACCAGGTGAGATCTTCGCTAACTTTTTGTCCTTTTACTTTTTGGTTCCAGTTCCAGTAAGCTCCTCTGAGTGTACGTGCGCTTTGTAAGCAATAAATGAACTGATGCAAAGGAGAGGCTGGGCGGAAGGCGAGGAAAGGAAAAGGAAGGAAAAAGCAAAGGAGCAGACAGATGGCAGCAGAAAGTAGGGGAAGGGGGAAGGGAAGTAATGTGTAGGAAAGAGCGGTTAGAAGATGGAGAAGAAGGCAGGAGGAGAGGACATCAGGAGTAGAAAGACAGAGAGGGTGGAGGAGGTCCAGGGGAGAGGCGCGGCGAGTCGTACTCAGTTGTTGATTATGGGATTGTTTTTCCCAGAGAGCTAAAGTGACACGTGATGCTATACTTTGATGAAAGCGCTATCCAGCGACTATGAATAAACCATCTCGTATTACATGGAAATTAGAGCAAACGATTCTAAAAACAACCAGTAAGAAAGGAAACAGAAAGCCATTCGGTTGCTGGCAAGGAATACAAATGGAAAACCAATGAACAACAAGTTGGATCGGTTACAAAAAATGAAAACGCGTAAAAGTGCTTTTTATTTTAAACCAAGTTGGGGTGCGGGGATGGAAGAGACGGGGAAGCAAAATCAGCATGAAGAGTTCTGCGGAACACAACGACAATGCAGGAATGGGGTGAGGGAGTTACAGGGAAGCAGGGTTGGTGAGAGCAACACAGAGACCCAGTTGCGATAAAGGAACAATGCAGGAGAGTGCAGGAGGGTGAAACCAACACAGAGCACTGGCAGGTAACGGGGAGAAGCACACTGTGTACCCGAGCGCGAATAACCCCAAGGTCACTACATCCCGTACCGTGGCCCGACGTAGTGCCAATATCGGCCCATCCCCAGACCTTTCATCATACAACACAACACTCCACCAATAACCGACACAACACAAGTTTGATGGCGAAAAGTTGTTGCAGTTTTATTAGCATATACATTATGCTCATGTTGGGTTATCTTACGGGTCGATCCAGAGCAGGCCGCCTCTCGCGACCCACCCACCTGATGAGCCATAACCCCCCCCGGGGTGTTAACCGCGGGGGCGTTGTCAGTTTGGGGGGAAGGTCTAACCCCTCCCCTCGGCGGACCTCTATTCCGCCCCTTGCCCACGCCCCCCCCCCCTCGGGGGGCGGAGCGTTGTGGCAACCCCCGGTTGCTCAGGTCTACAACCGCCCGAAGGACTAACGGGGCGCCGTCACTCCTCCAGGGTCCAACCCAGCGTGGACCTCCCTGGGGATAATTCTGCTCTCGCACCCACCGGTGCTCCTGTAGAGGGTACCCCTCTGTACCCTTCTGCATTGGATCGCCCTGTAACTCCGCCTGCAACACAAAGACAGTAATATTAATAGCAACCCCCCCCCCCACACTTACTGCCCGAAAGCAGGGTAAGCGGAAGGGAGGGAAAAGGCAACAGGCAGTACCCACTCATGGTCCAGGCCTGGGAGGGCGAGGGTCAGCGCAAGCAGCGGCCAACGCACAAAGAGGGCGCTTGACCCTCGCCCCCTGGGCTATATAGACACCCCTCCCCTCAAGACACAGGAAGTGACATCACGGGGGGGACCAAGATCCCCCCAACCACTACACCGTTCAGGGTCTGTGCCATCCTATGGCACTAAGGGTGGCCGCCCTCGTAGGTGGCCACCTTTGGTGTCCCGGGGCAGCCAATCATAGTGCCAATATCGGCCCAGCCCCAGAGACCTTTCATCATACAACACAACACTCCACCAATAACCGACACAACACAAGTTTGATGGCGAAAAGTTGTTGCAGTTTTATTAGCATATACATTATGCTCATGTTGGGTTATCTTACGGGTCGAGCCAGAGCAGGCCGCCTCTCGCGACCCACCTGATGAGCCATAATCCCCCGGGGTGTTAACCGCGGGGGCGTTGTCAGTTTGGGGGGAAGGTCTAACCCCTCCCCTCGGTGGACCTCTATTCCGCCCCTTGCCCACGCCCCCCCCCTCGGGGGCGGAGCGTTGTGGCAACCCCCGGTTGCTCAGGTCTACAACCGCCCGAAGGACTAACGGAGCGCCATCACTCCTCCAGGGTCCAACCCAGTGTGGACCTCCCTGGGGATAATTCTGCTCTCCCACCCACCGGTGCTCCTGTAGAGGGTACCCCTCTGTACCCTTCTGCATTGGATCGCCCTGTAACTCCGCCATGGCTCTGGGTGTGGCCGCCGCCGCCCCAGAGTCCCCCCACCTACTAGCTTCCTATTAGTACAACCTGATGCTCCTAGTGCTTTCCGCTATATCAACCCAAACTCGTCATATCAACTTCGGGTAAATGAACCCCGTCTACATCAAAGCACACAGTGCATTTGGCAAGTAGCAACGCGAGCCTGATGAAACAAGTTCTCCTATGCTTCAGGCTACTCCCAAGTTGTCGGGCGACACTATCCACCTCTCCTTGGCGCCAAAGACCTATTGCACTACAATTGCAATCACCGGCCCCCTTCAGCTCAGGCAAGGACAAGTCTGCTCTCTTCCTCAGCAACGCCAAGCTGGCACGCAACCAAACTTCCTTCTCACTTCTGCCGCCCTCCGGACAGGGAGCTGTGCCAGTGATGTCCATGAACTTCACAACTAACTGCCAACTGTGCTTTGCGGGTGTCCATCAAGTGTGCCATCTCCCAGACTGTTCCTATTCTCTACCGCTGGCTGACCAGCAACCAACAAGCCCCTATCAGGTAAACAACACCACTGCCACAGGCATGGTGTCCCCTATCTAGCATGTGGCCTTACACCCTTACTTAGACCTACTGGGGACATAATCCCCATCAAGGTCACACCAGGCGGCTCACTCCCATGACGCCGACCCTACTGTAGGCTAAAGAACTCCTCGCATGTTTAGCCTCACTGGAAAGACACGTAACTTTCAAACCCATGGGAACCTAATTGTGAGACCATCACCTCTCAACTATGCCTGCCACTGCGTTCTGGTGTCTACTTAAAATACTGTGTCGAGGATCTCCTCATGTTTGACACTTGTACAAGACGTCCCCCTGTGCCCGGCCTTCGCTGGACCCTATGAAGCTTGTAACAAGCCGCCTATACAACTGTATATACAAGTTGTGCCACTAATGTTATGTTATGTTATTTTGTCTTTTGTATAGCGCAACGGCTACTCAAAAAGAGTGTCCCGGCGCTTTAGGTAAGGAAAGCTGCTTCACCATAACACAACACAATTAAAATGAGAAAGCAAGCCAAATACGGTAAGAAGGGCTACTGAGAGGCCTACTGCATAAACAGCCAAGTTTTAAGACCTCTCCTAAAGGCAAGAAGACTGGTGGCCCCCCGGAGTGAGAGCGGAAGCGAATTCCACATCTGTGGAGCCAGCAAACCGAAGGAGCGGCCGCCCAGGCGCGCTCTCTTCACTCGCGGGACAGCCGCCAGGAATAAAGATTCTGACCTCAACGAGTGAGCCGGCTGGTAGAAGGTCAGTCTGTTTTGGAGGTATTTTGCTCCCACCGCATGGAGAGCCTTATAGGCCAAAGTCATTGCCTTAAAGGCGATCCGTTTGCGGATGGGTAGCCAATGCAGCGTCAGCAATAGACCAGAGGCGCTGGCACGTCTATTTAGACCGAAGATGGCCCGGGCCGCCGCGTTCTGTGCGACTTGAAGCCGCTGCAGCAGGTACTCTGGTAGGGCCAGGTAAAGAACGTTAGCGTAATCCAACCTGGACCTGACCAGAGCCTGCACGGTCAGCTTCCTGTGTTCCTCAGACAGCAGAGGTAGAAACCTCCGCAGCATCTTTAGCAGGCCGAAGCAGGTGCCAGTCACCCCCAGGATCTGGGCTTTCATCGTTAGCCCCTTGTCCATCTTGACCCCCAAGTTCTTAGCCATTGGGGAAGAACAAGACGGGGGGAACATATCGATGGGCCACCAGGCATGCCAGGCCTGCCTAAGTGAACTAATCCTTCCTCGCTCTTACTTCCTGGCATGTGCGCACTGCCAATGGAATCCCTACTTTAGTACCTGAAAACACTAAGTAGATACTATCTAGGTGAAAGCTTACCCGAGCACCTAGCCACGGGCCCTCCACTGCGTGTCCACCCCTGTTGTTGATTTTTAGCTGTTAAAATTGCCTGCCCACTACCGGACCCTTCACGTAAAACCAGCCAAACCAATCGCTTACATGGCCAACTATGTGCCAAACATGTGTCCCATGAATTAACCAGTTAGAGGCATACTGTATCAGCCTGATCCAAAGTGGAGGCAGAGCTGAGAGGTCTTAGTGGGATCAGACTGGAGGAGGTATGTGAGTGGCTAATGCAGGCCCAAAATTCTGTGCAACCTGATAATGCATCCCCATAGTCCAATGGGCCAGAGTAAAGAAAACTGGCAATGCTGTGGTGCAACCATGTGATTGTCTCAGCGTGGGCCAGGATGCAGCAGTTAATGTGAGGCGTATGCCGGCCCAACTAAACTGCAGGGCTATCCAGCTTGTACAGGTGATGTGCTGAATATTGTCTGGTATATAGCCGCTATGCCAATTGCCTCCCTGTAAACTCCAAAAGGAGCACTACACTTACAACAGTCGATGCTGCTTAGTTGCCCAAGATGAAGACGCCACCGTTAAAGCTTTCTTGCATAGCCAACTACGAACTAGCCACCCCCCTTTCAGCGCTACACGCGTAAAACCGCTATGTGTGACATTTCCATATTACAGTGCATGATGAGTGACATTGAAGGACTAAGAAAGACACTTTCTTGCTAGTACACATCATTGAAGGTGAGGGAGACCCAATGTCAGAATTAAGCCCATCAGACCCGCAAGCATTGTAGGCAGACCAAGGATATCAGGCTGCTTTTGTCAGACATTCCATAGCTTGGGGTGTTCATGTGTGAGACAGTGACCTATGCACGAAACCTTGGGAGTAAAAGTGCCTGGTCTTGAATGCGACTGTATAGCTCACATGGAACAGAGTCTCACAAAATTACACAGTCAGTCTGAACTGCCTGGCCCCGTGCGACCGGAGATTTTAAGAGAAGTCCTCCATGTACCCCACAATGAGGACCCGCCCCGTCGTCTACCATTCTACCCATGAGGTTACTTGTCCAGTCACCTAGGAGCTGTGGCCCGACAGGAAAATAAGACTTAGTTGCTGTTTGGTCATTGTCTGATGTTGTAAAACAATAACTTTGGGTATCGGGGAAGAAAACAAAATTCCCCCATTCTGAACTGATCAGCCTGTGCCAAGGAAGTGGTCCCAACATGGGTATTTTCAATGTGCTCCAGGTATCATAACCCCCACCCGTCCCTCAGTGGATGGGGCCTCCGATGTTCAAACTGCTAATAAATATTAGAGAACAAACGGCACAGTAATCCATTAATGCACATGAGATGCATTATATGCCCAAATCAACCTGTTGTCGAGCTGAAAACACATTTCCCCTTTTCTATCGCATTAAATGCTTGATTAGCCCCTGTTCTGCCACTGCATCCAGCGCGAACACCCCAATTATTTATTTATTTATTTTTTTTTTTTTGAAAACCTTTATTGACAATGAAAGCTCACAAATACTGGCCTACAACCCCACGGGCTGGCCAGAAACAGAATGATCAAATAACCAGCATACAAAAAGAAGATCTGCACAGGATATAACATCAGGAGCACTGGTGAAACAAGAAAGACCATCGAGCGTTCAGCAAGAGCAGGATAATAAAGGTTAAGTTTTCTAGCACGGGGAGGGGACCAAAAGAATAACGGGCCGTATACGAGAATACAAGGGAGGGACCGCGGCAAGCCGCCATTTTATAAACACAACGTAAAAAAATGAAGCCATATAATCAAATCGAGCAAAGGACAAAAACAGAATCAGACCATCAAATAGCGACAGTGGCAACAATCAATCGCGCACACTCACCTCCGCCCCCACCCAAACAAAGAAGACGTGGTCAAAAAGCCCCATCACAAAGACTATGCAATACGCACCCCAACGGAAAAAGGGCACCTCCATAAAGGAGGAAGGGAAAGAGGGAAAAAAGACAACAGAAGGAACACCCGCCAGACCATGCATCCTCAGGGGGAAAAACAGGACAATAAAACCGGCATGCGATGTAACAGCAACATAATACCAGAATAGGCAGCAAACCACAATCAGCCACACACCGGAAGAAGGACAGAATACCCCCGGGGGAGATACAAGGTGACAGAGTTCCGAAAAAGTGAATACACAAGAGCCATAGAACAAAAAGGGAAAATAAGGGGGGAAAAAGACCCCCCGACACAAACAGACCCCCCCCACCCACCCCTAAGCCCACCCTGCACCCCTGCAGAAGGCTACGGCCTACCCCCCCGCAGCGTGCCTGTCGCCCTAAGTTGAACCCGAAATTTAGTGGAACAAGAAAAGTTGGAATTAGAAGACAAAAAAGGGGGGGGGGAAAGGGAGGGAAGGAAAGAAGGGAATAAAGACATACAAACATACACACGGGGGAGGGCCAAAGACAGGAGTAAATGCACCCATCCACCCGCCCGGGTTAAGGGTCCAAGTCCTCGGGAAGCCAAAGAGTATCAGGCCAAAGTCCAGGAGCACTAACCAGTTACACAGAACCATATCAGGACACAGAGATCATCCAAACCGTTCATGAACCACCGCATATAGGAGCCAGTTTTCATCAGCCCTGACCCTTTTTATCCAAAGCAGTAAGGGTCCGATCCAACGAGGACCCTGCCAGAAAGAACAGAAGGCAGGCAGCAGGAAAGTCCAACGGCAGTCCAAAAAAGTCACAGGAAGAAAAGCATGGAAGATCCAGGAAAGTCACAGAATGTAGCAAACGATGCAGGCACAGTTCCAAGGATATATCCATAAAAGCCGACCCATCCGGGCCGGTACAGGAGACGTCATCGGGCAGTGGTGATTGAGAGGGACCAGGAGAATCATGAAAGTCCGGCAAAACAAAATCCGGCTCCCGGGCCAAGGGCAGAGGAGGCAGCACAGGAGGAGAAGGCGCCATCAGGATGCGCGCCTCCGGGGTGGCAGCCGGGGCCGAGTCCGCCAGGAGAGTACCAGCCACACCCCGCGATATCGATGCCTCATCCGGTCGCGGGGGCCCGGGAGGCCCGTAGTGAGGAACCGTCTCGAGAGCCAGGAGTGGCGCGGCCACCGATAGCCGCCAGGATAGCAGGATGGTCAGGATCCCCTTAAGTGCAGGAAAACATTCACAGTATCCGACACCCGGGCCTTGTGGCGGGCCCCCAGTGCTCGTCTGGGCCCGGCCCAAACAAATGGGGCTGGTCGCCATCTTGAGAGCCCGAACAGGCCGCGCGGCCAACAACCTCCGCCGGGGCGGCATTAAAGCAGATGAAGTCCCGTCGACAGGCAGAAGAACACCCCGGACAGGAAGGGGGGCCACCAGAAGAAGGGGATTCGCCGGCCCTCCAATGTCGCCAGTCCCGTTCTCCGAGTCCGGGCGGCAAAGAACAAAATGGCCGGACCGGAGAACAAAGGGGGAGGAAGCCGAACACACGAGGAACCCCAATAATGAAGGGCAGCGTCACCATCCAAGGCCGCTGCCACACAGGAGTCTCTCAGCCAGGAACCTCCGGCTCACACGAACAGCGGCCCTCCAATCACCTCCAGCGCGCCCCGAAGGGCAAGCCCGCAGGCTGCATCCGGCCCAGGAGCCGGGACGAAGAACCAGGCCAGTCCGCTCTCGAGTCCCGGGAACGATCGGGGACACTGCACCGGACCCACAGCAGCCAGGACAACCGGAACAAGTGGTAAGTGCCTGCAGTGCGTCGTAGTAGTACCACACAGCAAGGAGGGCTTCCCGGGGCAGGATAAATGCAGGATAAATGTGAAAAACACAGGCGGGCGAACGGAGCCGAGCTAAAGCGCGGCCATCTCGGTCGCGAGCTAGGCTCCTCCCCCAACACCCCAATTATTGCATCGTAAAAGACATTGTCCAGACTCAAGTAAGAGAAAACATAAATTCTACACAGGGCTGCCTAATAAGTCCCAGCTCCCAGTTGCTATCCATGAATTACTTCCATGAATGAAACCAGCACAGCACGCGTCCCACACCCCGTATAGTAATGACAACTGATGAGAACATGGAAATACCAGACCCTAACACACTGCCTCCAGTGAGCTATGATCCTTCTACCTGTTGATAATTCAGGTGGCCCCCCATGTGGGTGTGGCGGCTCTCGTGCGCGGTTCCTGCATTAGAGACAGAAAACACTGATTAAAATGTCACCCGATCCACGATCTGCATTCTCTGCAATGAGACATGGCCCTCAATGTCCCCCACGCTACCCATGCCAGTTGTGGTTACGAGCACTAAGTAGTCAGCATTACCTGCACTTTCCTTGACATCCCAAACCACTTCTGCCTCCCAGGCCTACAAAACTGACCTCAACGTCTCTCCTTAACAGACCCTTCCAAAACGTCATGCCTTCTCTAATAACTAAAAGGAGGCCTTATGTAGAAAATCTATTCTCCTTGACTATGGAAGTGTCCTCCCCATGTGATCTCGTGTTATGAGGGTCTGCTATTTACAAAGAATTTTCCTTCTATCTGTGTTTGTTACTCATTGTCCCCTGCACCCTTCGCTTATCCAGGATATAGCAACAAATTATTGCACATGGGCTACCACTATGTCCTAACTCACCAGTTCATTACTCCTTCATTCCTACCATGGGGTGCAACCTGCGCACCCCACAACTGGGATAGTAATGACACCTGGGGAAAACCAGAGATCCCAAATCTTTGGCCCCCTGCTCCCAGTATGCCATGACCCTTCTACCTGTTTATAGTTAGGGAGACCCGCCAAGCAGTCGGGGTGTTCTACAGCGCTGATTCTGCATTGATACAAAACATGATTATAGCCAAGCCCCCCCTATAAACAAACTAGGTTTTCTGCAAAGAGACCGGGGCCATAAAATGCCCCCCACGCTACCAATGCTAAGCCAGCTTGTCAGTTACGCAAACTAGTTTGCAAATTCAATCACCCGGATCAGGGGCCCTTAATTGTGCACCAGTTACTGCTAACGAACACCTTCCATAAACGCACCTGGGATGCATCATATGTCAAGCCCCCCCGGATGTGTGAAATAAAACGCATTTCCATATTGTCACACGGCATGCATGGCTTTCCGACAAGAACACCCTGTTAGCACGAGCTTCAAAATCTTGCAGCTGTCGCACTACATTACAACCGGTTGAGATGACGCCCAAGCAACATGGTGCTGTGCTAATAAATAAAGGTTGCCGCTGCCTAAAATACAGGTCGCAGCCCGAAGTCCGCTTGCGCATAGGCCGTGAACAGTGGTCACAAAATCGAACGTTGTGGCGAGGCTACCGCTGCCTATTCGCTTTCTCCGGCCTACCTACGTCTAAAACTTGCATATCCTGCTAAAATTCTGCTCACTCACTGAAATGACCCTCCTAATTGAACGACGTGGGCAGCGAGGCTTGCGCAGGGAATGCAGGCAAAACCTAAAAAAGGGGGGGGCACATGCGTGGCAGTCCCTGGATGAAACACGCTAAAATACGTTCAGCTGAGTGGGAGTTGGGGGGCGCGAAAGTTGGTGGTACAAAGAGAAAGGCGTGCACCGTGCCACAGTGATTCATATTATAGACAGAAAGTCTGCTGAAACACGCACGTGGGGGGCTGCGAAGGTGAATCCTCCCGACGTCCGTGCACAGGATGGCTGCTGCAAAGGACCGGACCCAAGATGGCCGGGTGCCCCCCAGAACGGGAAAATGGCCGGAGTCCCCTGGGGCTGCGTATGGCAACATAAAAGGGGGCTGATCTGTTACCCCGCGAGGATACTAAGAGAAAGGCTATCTCGCAGGAAGTGCTGGTGGAACTGGCTTGCAGAGGGTGACACATAAGCTCCGCGCCACTCTAATCACAAGTATATGCAATAGACATTTGTACTATATACCCTTCATATGTGACTCTTAAGAGTATATACACTGTATCTCCATGTGTGACTTACTTCTTGTACATAGGCAATTTTCTCTGTTTGTAACCTTCATGTAACGCATGTAATCCTAAGTCCTTATGTTTTACAACTGGTCCTATGTAAAGTGCTCTGACACCTTCGGGTAAAGTTTGCGCTATATAAAATCTCATAAATACTGGTCCTATGTAAAGCGCTCTGACACCTTCGGGTAAAGTTTGCGCTATATAAAATCTCATAAATACTGGTCCTATGTAAAGCGCTCTGACACCTTCGGGTAAAGTTCGCGCTATATAAAATCTCATAAATACTGGTCCTATGTAAAGCGCTCTGACACCTTCGGGTAAAGTTCGCGCTATATAAAATCTCATAAATACTGGGCCTATGTAAAGCGCTCCGACACCTTTGGGTAAAGTTCACGCTATATAAAATCCCATAAATACTGGTCCTATGTAAAGCGCTCTGACACCTTCGGGTAAAGTTCGCGCTATATAAAATCTCATAAATAAAATGTTACCTGTCTGGTGTGCAAGGCGCCGCTGCCGGGCAATCACGGCAATCACAGCAGGCGCCCCCTCAACCTGCCCAACTCCAGATGTGACGTAGCGTGGCCAAAGAAGGGTGGGCGCCATGCCCGTTCACGGTGAAATGAAACGGGAGCAAGTCAACGTGTGAGCAGAGATCGGGACTCGAGCACCGGTGGTAAATGCTCCGAGTCCCGCTGTGAGCCGCCAAACCCCCCCGAGCACCGAGGCGTGCTCCGTACCGCGCATACTGTTACGGGGCACAAACTCACAAGTGGGCACGCGACCCAGAGACCGGTAGGCTCCCCGCGCCCTCCCACTCGCGAAAACACGGCACCGCAGAAGGGAGAACATGTGCTGGGGGAGCACCTGGGGAACAACTCATAGGCCCCCCAAAAAAGAAGTCTCCCCCAGCGGCCCGCAGCAAAGCTGCAACCCACTGGTGAGGGGAGCGGGCACGTGGGGGCGGTAATCAACATTCACCAGATGGCATAACGCTTGACCCCTGCTGCAGCGGCCAAAGCTAAGCAGGTCGCGAGGCGGGGTAGGTCACAACCCACATCTTGCCCTCCCATTAGAAGATGCCAGGACGAGCTTGTGAGTAGCAGGGCGGAAGGTGGTGCCGGAAAGGAGGCACAAATGGTGGAAGGAACACTCCTGCTGTGTCCTCAACCACGGCCCGCCCGACAACTACCCCTACCACCCCTCATGTGCAGGGTACTTTGCACCCAGGAAGCGCTGCGAGGCAAGGTGACTTGTGAGAAATAAACGACGCGCACCGCGCCGATCCCCCGAAAGCTCCCTCGGCTCTTCGCCAAAGGAGGGAAACTCGACAAGCCCACACGGGCTTGGCGCATTCACCCACTCGAACGGAGGCCCTGTAGCCGCGCACGCAATGGGCCCTACCCCTCCCCTCCCACCAGAAAGGTTGGTGCATAGCAATGCCACCACACACTACTGACGGAGGAAGGCGGGGGGTCCCCCCCCTCCCGACTAACACCCGGAGCTGTCTTGTCCCCAGATCTGCCGCAGCCACGGCAATGGCCGGGAAGCGGCCTTGCCCCCGAAGGGGTGGGGAGGAGGAATAGCACTCACTGCACAGCTCCAGGAGGGCGACGTCCAAAACGGAGGTCGACATGCAAACGGCGTCAGAAAAGGCAACGGGCAGTACCCGCTCATGGTCCAGGCCTGGGAGGGCGAGGGTCAGCGCAAGCAGCGGCCAACGCACAAAGAGGGCGCTTGACCCTCGCCCCCTGGGCTATATAGACACCCCTCCCCTCAAGACACAGGAAGTGACATCACGGGGGGGACCAAGATCCCCCCCAACCACTAGACCACTCAGGGTCTGTGCCATCCTATGGCACTAAGGGTGGCCGCCCTCGTAGGTGGCCACCTTTGGTGTCCCGGGGCAGCCAATCATACATTGTAGTTAGGCCAACAACACTCGTTGAAATGTGGAGCATCAGAATGCATTAGAGAGGTTAAGCATTTTTAAAAGTATTTTGAGTATTGAAACAGAACCCAGTGTGAAATTTTATACGGCCTTCAGGGAAAAAGTCCTTTAAACAGAAATGGGGGGACTGACCAAGTTAGGCAGTATGCAAGGAACTATCATGACGCGTGTCATCACAGCACATGTCACAACGCGTGACAATCCACGTGGTATCACAAGAAGTGACATTAGATACTAATATCTCACACATATGTTTATCAGGTGTACCATGATTACATTTAAGTCCATTTTAATATTTAACAAATGAGATTTGGAGTCGGAGGTGTGCCAAAAAAGTGGTGCAATCCTGATGCAAAATGTGGGCCTCCACTAATACATTTTTTTAAAACCCTGCCACAAAGAAATTGGCAACACAGAAAAGCATGGTAGTACATCTGTTCTGCTTAATTGTTTGTAAAGTCTGTATTGTAAAATATTTTATGAGGTTAAGGCATCTGCTGCAGATGTGCCCAGTAAATCTCAGGGATTAATAATAATGGTGAGATAACTTTGGAGGTTAATGAATTTTTTGGAGAGATCTGCGTTTTGCGAAGTCACAAATTTCAATCTAAGTATTACAGAAGATTAAGTTGTCTCCTGCAAAACATAATCACCCACTGTTCTTTGGGGGGGTGGTTGCGTTTAGGGATTGTTGAACCTGTTTTGTTGCTACCTTCTTCGGGTTTGTTATTCATGATATTGCAATACACATGGTGTGCATCTTATACAATGTTGTGAGCATAAATGTACCACTTAATTATGCAATAGTGCTCTGATATGTGTATTTTATGACATATGCAAGTGAAAATGCAATAAAATATGTTAAAACAAATTCTCTTGCAAAGCACATCATGTAATATGCAGATCACCGATCTTTATTTTATGTAGATGGGTAAGTGGATTACTGCCTTGAACACAGAGATCTTTTTGTTGCTTGAAGTTAATAAATTGTAATCCTCTAGTAGACCACAGTGAGCTATGAAGGGCATTTGACACCTACACCTCGTAACCCTGACTGTCTCATGTAACACAGAGTGGAGTGGTGTGGCTCACTGGTTAGAGGCGGCAGACCTGGGAGCAGAAGTCAGCCGGGACCAGGGTTCGATTCCCGACGCGGCAGGGTCTCAGACCATGGTCAGCGGACTTGATAATTCTCGCCTCGGTGCCCACTCTAACCAGGGGTCCCACTCAGCAACTCTGGGCATCAGCTTGCCTAATCTCCACAACGGCCCCCCCAACGCTGGGGATGCTTGGCTCCACCTTGGGGATTCCCAGCAGGGACCATCCCACAGGGAAAGCCAGGACGGGTTCCCCAGCGGTATACAGCGCCGAGATGCCCCCCGGTGATTCGCGCGCTTTACAAAAAAATATATACATACATCTTGTACATTGATTTGCACACTTCCAGTTTTATTTTGCAGTTGATAATATGTATGTTATGTAAAGTGCTCTAACACTGCATTGGGATGAGTGTGCTACTCATCCCAATGCAGTGTTAGAAGAAATGAAATTCTGCTATTTAAATTATTATTTGTGTAAATACTGGGGCAGACCAACCCATCTGACATTCTTACAGTGCATGCACTTGTATACAGGGACTGAACAAAGTAAAAAGCATGCATCTCCTAAGTACCTGTGAAGAGATAACAAGCGCTGTGCTTTTGTTTCCTCTCTGTTGCATTTGCATTTAAATGTGAGGTTCCACAGTGCCTCCAGTCTGATACTAGATCAAAAAGAGGACTGATGGCCACTTAACTTCTGCCTTTATCTTTGGCACTGCTGGAGGTGATAAAAAAGCCCCCTCGCTGATTGCACATTGCTGCTGGGAATGGAAAGCAGACAACATGAAGTAGCAGCTGAACGTATCCTGGTGTCTAAAAATGACACTGGGACAAGTTCAACATATTTCTGTGGGGCCCAACTACTTGGAAGGGTGGACGGTGTCCACCCTATAAAAATAGTTGGTGGACACCGTGTACCCCCAACTCGTGCCCTAACAGTCTTGTCATGACACAGGACATTAATGATATCATCGCGCATGGCATGCGATCGCCATCTTAAATTGGGGAAATACTAATTAAAAATCATTATGTAGCGATTTTCTCTGTGCATCTGCAGCACGTACCTAGAAATCAATGTAAATAGTTGTGGTCAAAATCCTCTCTGCGCTTTGGGAGCGCGACACAGGAAAGTAATACCAAGCTTTCATTTTGAGAAGTTAGAAATTGAGTAGCCATTTTACAGTTGCTGTAATGGGACAAGTGTAAGGTTTCAAGTAATGGGGCGCTGCTCTGTGGGAGAGAACAAGGGACAAAAAGGAGGGAGCAATAGGAAAGATTAACCATTTGTAAGGAAGGATTTGTAAGGGACACTGAAAGAAACAAATGAAAAGCAATGGGTGGGCTGTAAGCCCACTAAGTATGTACAACATGTCTCAAAGAGACGGCCCAAGTGCAGCCTAGCAGCGACCTTAAAATGAGCAGTGGGAAGACATTAGTAATGCGTCCATGCACCAGGAAAGGGATAAACACATAAAAAGGGAGGAAACTTACAAGGCTGACAAATAAGAAGCAAGTGAGAGTGACAATGAAGCCAATCAATAGTAAGCAAGGGGCAGCCTCGAAGCCTACTAATAGACAATGCTTCTCACAAAAGAAAACGCATGTGCAGACTTAGGCGGGACCGAAAAAGTAGGCAAATGAGTGACAATAAAGCCAACCAATGATAAGCAATGGCGGGCTCGCTCACTGAAAGATTCTGTAATGGAGCACAAGAGGCTTTTGCCTACAGACAAATAACAAGCATTAGCAGTGCAATTGGTCTCGCAATTGCGAGATTTTCATCTATTGGCATTGTAAATGGCAATGCCTTTTATTTATAGGTTTAAAAACCTGCTATAATAAAAGGCATTGTCAGTTACAATACCAATAGGTCAAAGTTTAAAAAATGCGAGACCTATTGCATTGCAAAAGAGTAAAAGAAAGCAGATCACCAAGCAGCGCCACCACGAGTGTATACACAAATTACAGAACTTATTAAAACAAAACCTATAAAGTGTAAAATTTAAGGACTGGAATCTGCAGTTGCACAAAAACAAGTAGGTTAAACACGTCATAAGGAGTATTAAGACCTTAAGGTGTAGTAAACCTTTTTAAAGTGGAATTCCCAAAATCCCCAATGTGAACATGTAAATTAAAACACATGAGCTAGTAAAAACGTGTTAATTATTTTTTTAAACATCAGAGCGTAGTGTAACTCTTGTAAAGCATAACCCAAACATTTGGGTCCCCAGTATGAACATGAGAAAAAACATCACAGGGTGTAGTGAAAACTGTAAAGTGATACATAGACACTGAAGGCTCTCTCTGTAACACCAACATGTGTGATAAGCAAAGTCCCAGCGAGAAGACCTAATAGTAATTGCCTCAACATGAGATTTGCTGATAAGTGAGAGATTTTATTGGGCCTGTCTGAGATGTCAGAGAGGGGAGATTAGTACAAAAAATGCTCTTGGCAAAGTCAATATATCTCGCACTTGCCCCAATTGACGTTGCTAAGATTGTAAGCTCTGTCTTACAGCATCCCCGATGCTGTACAGCGCTGCTTTTTTTAATAACAGGAAAAAGGGTATGTCGTGATGCAACTGCCTGACCCCTGTCTGCGACAGGACAGGCAGGAAGGGAAAGGGCGGGGGAAAGGAAGGAAGTAAGGGAAAGGAAGTTAGTTCAGGGATATGCACGAAAGAATAAAGACGTGCTTAACGTACCTCCGAGGCTCCCGTGTTTATTTGGGGGAAAGAAGCGACACTGGCGACGAAGGTGGGATCTGGAACCAACCCACACGTCGCTCGACCCCCGCCGCTTGTAGGCGGTCAAATGCGCCGAGCCTGCAGCCTTTGCCTTCGCTGGACCGGCGCGCGTGAGCAAAACGAAGACGCGCTCACACCCCGCCTGGCTGCCGCTACTGAGAGCGGAGCCCAGAAGCGAAGCTGCCCACCGGAGAGAAGCAGCCCCTGATGCATGCCGCCTCTGCGCAATACCGGCCCTAGCTGTGGCAAAAAGAAAGAGCGCGAGACCGGCGAACAGTGGAGAGAAAGGGCGCGAAGACGCACTGCAGCCAGAATTAAGAAGGGGTGAGTCTCCAAAGCCGAAATATATAACCCCACTGCAGCGGATCTCCTAACCTACCGGCAAACACTCTGCAGCGCGCCCCGGCCATTGAAATAAACTGCATTTAGACGGAGCCACGTGTCACGAACGGCGGCCATCTTGAAGTCAGGCGCCACCCATAGACCTCACTGCACAAAATACGTGTCGGCCATTTTAAAGTCAGGCACCTAGAAATAAGCACCACTTTAGCACTGCTCAAGCAAAGCAACTGGAAATAAGTGCCAATTGAATACTGAACAATCGCACATACCAAAAAGAATGTCCACACAACCCACCTCGTCCAGTGACACAGGAGGAGCACCGGCGCCACGAGCCTTACCGAGCAACCCTGCAGGAGGGACTCAAGGGCTCCCAGCTGTCATGGGCATATCATACCTCCGGCCACCTGAGCCCCTAGAGCTCACATCTGGCAGTAGCATGGGCCCCAAATGGAAAAACTGGTCAGAAGATTTTGAGGACTATATGACTGGGTCACAGGTACAAGACCCCAAACAGAAATTAATTGCCCTACGAAACCTAGTGGGGAAGGACATTGCTCAAATCATTAAGGAACTGCCCGACGCAGCCACCGCCTCATATGACGACGTCAAAGGAACCCTTGACCGGCAATTCTTACACAAATACAACCTCGACTATGAGCGGTACACATTCAATCTAGCCACGCAAGAGAAAGAGGAACGAATGGTTCTACTTCATACTGCGCATACGACGACTAGCGCGCCACTGCAACTTTGACGACTTCAACATGGAGGACGCACTACGACTTCGCATAATTGAAGGATGTCAGTCTGAGTCCCTACGACGGCGCCTACTAAAAAAACATTATTCATTGGAAGAAATTGAGGAAATGACGCGCATAAACGATCAGGCGGAAGACCACGCCAAGAAAATGGAGACAAACAAATCAGATAAGAAGGAACAAGCGTTCAGGCTTCAAGCCCACAAGGATCAGACACATCAAACTAACCGCAGAAAATCGAACAAGTCATCATACCATGCATCGTCTCGGAGACCTGAGGCAGGCCATAGACCACGAGAAGCACGACATACCAAATCCAACAAGTCTGCATCAGCCTGCTACAGGTGCGGACAAGACTATCCACATTCAGGCTAATGCCCAGCCATGGGGCAGCGCTGCCACCGCTGCGGCAGGGACAACCACTTCGAGACTGTCTGCCAGTCCAGGTCGTCGAGACAAAGATCACCGCGCTCAGGACACAGATCATCGCGGCCTCGATCTCCAGCACGTCATCATGCACGGGCAGTAAAAGAGCGGGAAAGGCGCTCAACCAGTTCTTCCCGATCCAGTGATCGCTCACTCAGATCACGTCGATCACGCCGATCGAGGTCAACATCCAGTGACTCGGTGACACATACACCGGTGTCCCAAGACAGTGACGAATACATTTGCATGGTCTCTGATCCAGACCGTCTACGGAAATACCCAAAATTGGACATCCGAATAGGCAATCATCCAGCCAAGTTTGTCCTAGATTCAGGCGCCTCGCTGAACTACATCTATGCCCTGGAACACCAAAGCATGAAACCACGCCCCGCGCTAGAACCGGCAGCGGTAAGAATATTCACGTGGATGTCCCGGAAACCATTGCCATGCCTCGGTCGCTTTCACACAACCCTATCATACAGGGACCGAGTGATTCCAGCGTACATTCACGTAGTGGAGGGTCCAGATGTTGCCGACTGCCTACTCAGTCTGCCAACAGCGGAACGACTTAAACTGGTAGAACTCCTCTACATGACCGAAGATGCCCCAGACATCGTGGCCAAGTTTCCAAACTTGTTCAAAGGACTTGGAAAGTTAAATCACTTCAAAGTCAAGCTACACATAGATGAACGGGTGACACCAGTGGCACAACACTATAGAAAGGTACCGTTTCATCTGCAACAAGCAGTAGATGAAGAACTGCAACAACTCCTTAGAACTGACATCATTGAACGCACTTCAGGCCCCACTCCGTGGATATCACCCGTAGTGGTAGTCCCCAAAAAGGGCCAAAACAACAAAGTGCGCCTATGCGTGGACATGCGTGCAGCTAACGTAGCAATCGAACGAGAACTTCACCCTGGACCACACATTAGTGACATGATTGCTCGCCTCAATGGAGCCACTATCTTCTCGAAACTAGACCTTAACAAGGGTTACCACCAGCTTGAACTCCATGAAAGGTCTCGATACATCACCACGTTCACAACCCACCAGGGCCTGTTTCGCTACAAGCGCCTAAACTTTGGCATATCATCTGCTGCCGAAATCTTCCAAGAGACCATCAGGCGCGTAATTCAAGGGATACCCAACACCTTCAATTACAGTGATGACCTACTGGTGTATGGCAAGGATCAAACTGAACATGACACTGCCCATGACAGAGTGTGTCATGCCCTTCTCAATGCAAACTTGACTCTGAATCCGGCCAAATGTGAATTTCACAAGTCGAACTTAAAATTCTATGGCCACATATTCTCTAAGGACGGCATGACCCCAGACCCTGAGAAAGTCTCTGCCCTTGCAGACACGCCAACTCCACAGGATGTAAGTGACCTTCGCTCATTCCTAGGCATGGCAAGTTACTGTGCCCGCTACATCCAAGACTTTGCCACACTCAGTCACCCCCTGCGAGAACTCACCCGCCAAGGACAGCCATTTGACTGGACGGATGCCTGTCACCGCTCTTTCCAAAAGATCAAAAAAGCCGTCAGTTCTGCAATGAACTTGGCTTACTTTGATGCAAAGAAACGTACTGAGCTCACCGTGGACGCCAGCCCGGTTGGCCTTGGCGCCATCCTTGCCCAATACACAGAGGACTCCGACCAACGCCACATCATCGCATATGCCAGTCGCAGCCTCACTGACACTGAGACCCGATACTCCCAACCAGAGAAAGAAAGCCTGGCAGTGGTCTGGGCGTGTGAACACTTCCATCTGTTTGTCTACGGCAAACATTTCACTATCGTCACAGACCATCAAGCCCTCCTCACTATATTCGGAAACCCCAAGGCCAAGATGCCTCCACGTATTGAGCGATGGGGTCTCCGTCTTCAGGACTACATATACACCATTGTCCATAAGCCTGGGAAGTCGGAAAATCCCGCCGACTATATGTCCCGTCACCCCAAAGTCACCACGGCTGCACCCCTATCTGTTGCAGAAGAATACCTCCATTTTGTCATTGACGCAGCGTGTCCCCCTACGGTCCCGCTCGCCACCATCCTAGAAGCCTCCACCACAGATCCGGTCATTCAGGCTGTGTGTGAACGCATTCGCCACAACTCATGGCGTCATGTAACGGAGGACCAAAGCACACAATCCCAGGAACTCCTGGCATTCAAACACGTCCATGACGAGCTGTCCATCAGCAGTGCTGGTCTACTTTTGAGAGGGGGGAGGATTGTCATTCCCCAAAGACTGAGACAAGGAGTAATCAACCTTGCCCACGAGGGCCACCGAGGGATCAGCGCCACCAAGAAAGCATTACGAGAACGCGTCTGGTTCCCGCAATTAGATCAAATGGTAGAAGCCACCCTCAAGGGCTGCATATCATGTCAACTGGTAAGCCGAGATGAACCACCAGCTCCGTTACAGATGTCGGAACTGCCTGAAGGAGTGTGGCAGCAGGTTGCTGTAGACTTCTTTGGACCCCTGAAGTCAAATCAGTACATCTTCGTCATCATGGATGAATACTCCCGGTTTCCCTTTGCACACCTCATACCATCTACCAAGGCCACTGCAGTAATCCCAATACTAGATGAGACATTCGCGGCATGGGGCATCCCACTACGTGTCAAGTCAGACAATGGGCCTCCATTTAACGGGCACGAGTTTGCAGATTTCGCAAAACATCTTGATTTCAAACACCAAAAGATCACACCACTCTGGCCGCAGGCCAACGGCATGGTGGAAAGATTCATGGGGACTTTGAAGAAAGCAGTACAACAAGCGGAGCTGGCCCATAGAGACATTCAACAAGCACTGAATGAAGTACTGAGAGCCTACCGCACCACGCCTCACAATACCATAGACCAATGTCCAGCTACTCTCATGCTAGGAAGGATTCCACGCACTCGACTGCCCACTCTAGGCAGTGCGAGTCAATCCCGACCTCCGAACATTGATCATGAAACACTTGTTAACATCGATCAGGAGAAGAAACTAAAAATGAAAACATACGCTGATCAGCGCAGGCATGCCAGACATACCGACATCCGAGAAGGAGACTGGGTAGTAGTTCGACGAGATCGAGGAACAAAAGCAGACAGTCGCTACCTTGCCCATCCCTTAAAAGTTAGCCGTCGGAAAGGAACCATGATCACGGCACAAGGTGATCACAAGAGAATCACACGAAATGTGTCGTACTTCAAGAAGTGCAAGCCCCAAGGATCTGATGATCGTCACCCATGGGAATCGTCTACTGACTCTGAAAGCCAAAGCAGAAGTAGTGACCGCAGTCAATCCAGTCCAGCAAGACACGATCACCACACACATCACCGACGCACCTCGGAACCATCTGAGAGACCCAGACGACAAACTCGACGGCCAGAACGTCTCATTGAAGTCATCTGAGATACAGTAAGACTTTATACAAAAGGGGAAGATGTCGTGATGCAACTGCCTGACCCCTGTCTGCGACAGGACAGGCAGGAAGGGAAAGGGCGGGGGAAAGGAAGGAAGTAAGGGAAAGGAAGTTAGTTCAGGGATATGCACGAAAGAATAAAGACGTGCTTAACGTACCTCCGAGGCTCCCGTGTTTATTTGGGGAAAAGAAGCGACAGGGTACACACAGTCGGCTTTGTAATTTGCAGGCGCAAGCACCAAGCATGCATGGACCTACAACATGACACAGGCAGTTTTAAATACAAAAGGTTTTGCTTGCTGGTTTGAGTTGGACTGGTATAGAAAAACCAAAACTGTGGAACAGGAGGAGAGAGCAATAATAAGTGGTTTTTGTAAGAAATCACAGACGGCGTTTGGTAAAACCATATGGGGGCACGGGAGGGGGAAGGAACATAGGGGATGGGTGGAGAACAATTAGAAAGAGTAACGTGAGGGTGAGATATTGTACTAGATAATGTGAGGGTGAGATGCTGCACTGGATAATGTGGGGGTGACATGCTGTAACTGACGTATTGAGCAGTTGTAGGAAGGGCTACAGCTGCCGTTTTTGGAACTGTGGAACCAGGTTTTAGTCCTTGCGTCTGTTCAAAACCCTAAGATTCTGGGCAAGTCACTTAATTTCCCCATGTCTAAAGCAAAATGAACTTGCCCTATTATTGTAGAAGTGTTGCTTTTGTAAAATCCTTCAATAGCTTCCACTCAAGCTCAGGCTACATAGAAAACATAGAAAAAGAAGTAAACATCATGTGAAAACGACTAAAAACACAGAATAGTTTAAACATACAGATATCACCTGCCACAAAAAGCCGACCCTTGAGTCAGCTATGCATACCTGTGACTTAGAAGCTGCCCTTAAGAAGAGTGCCAAATAAGTCACTCCAAATTGACGATAACAATAAAATACAACACACCAACCCCTCAACTCTGACTCACACGCTGCACTGCTGGTAATGATTATTGGGCGGCTGGCGAGGCGCCCTACACAGCGTGTTTGCGTGCAGCACATGGTTCCTCCGGCCAGGCAGGAGTAAATGTGGTCCTGGCTCTATGTGCGCCCTTTTTTGCAGTGCATTGTTTTAACTTCAAGGCAGCTGCTTATAACATGCCTACCTTCTTTGGAGCTGCAGGAAGGGCGCTCTGGAGAAGCCCAAAACCATTCAAACATTCGTAGGGAGAACTAGCTTCGTTGGGAGGGGACTCTGAATGTTGGAGCCAGGACTTCACCAGGAAGTGGGGTCTGCTTTCCTGGCTGGTGTTTTGGCTCTGGAGCAAATGAGTCTGGGGGAGGCGGAGAGCTAAAGGGGAGGCTGAAGCTAGCGGTCACAATGGAAAGCTGCATCTAGTCTCTAATACCTTCCTGTTCAGTGTTAACAGAGGGTGGACGGGTTCTCGGCATCAGCTCTCCTCATTGAAAATTAAAATGAAAAGTGAATGCCGTATGTGTTAAAAAAAATGCCTTCAGTGGAGCACATTTGTTTTAGAGCCTAGACACACCAATAACCGTTTGTCTCTCCCCCAAAAAATAAACGTAAATGCCGAGTGTGAAGAAAAAATAGCTGGAGCTGGTTTGATTTCTAACCAAGCCAATTAAAGTAAACAGTGTAAACAAAAAAGACCAAATAAAGGCACATACTATAAATCAAAAACACACTAGCATTAAATTCAATAGACAAGTAGTCCCCAAATAACACAATAACACTTACGAGAGTAAGGGAACAGTAATTAGCCAGTGCTCCTTGGTTAAAATCGTAAATGATGTATCGGACCAGGAACAAGTAAGGAGCAAGGAAACAAAATGCCAATTGCAAGAAGCAGGCCATATTGCCAGATTACACTCCGGTAGAGTGTTAAAAGCAGGTCTTGCTACAGCGCATGCGCGCTGGCGCTCAACCTCAAAATGGTCTTGCAGAAGAGACCAAAACATTTTTAAAAGCACATACCAGAACAAGCTCCTCTTTACAGAGTGAGAGTGGGTATGGGGAAAGGAGCTCACAGCCTGTTGTCTTGATAGTATATTCACATAGTAATATTTAGTTAAGGTATGTTGTGTGGACCAAGGTGCTGCCTTACATATGTCAGCGATGGAAATGCTTATAAGAAAAAAAAGAAAGAAAAGCAGTTAGCCCCCCTTTTCATGTAAAGTGTCCTCTAGAGAGTACAGGCAGCACATTGATGTATTTTGCATTGCAGCACATTTTACAATCCATCAAGCAATCCCTACTTTGGAAATTGCTTGTCCTCTCTGGTGTTGCTGACAACAAACAGTTGTTTAGTCTTTCAGAAAGCTTCAGTCTTATCAATGTAGTACATGAGCACCCTTTTTATTTCCCATGTGTGTAAAACCATTTCCGCAACAGTTTCTGGTTTTGCAAAGAACATTGGCAAGACTATGGCTTGATTTACGTGAAATGGAGAATTACCCTAGATAAAAACTTTGGGTTAATTTGCAAGACCACCCTACCTTTATGAATTTTAATAAAGGGCTCTTGAATACTGAGTGTAACTCGCCGTAAAGATCTAATGGCTACTATGAAAGCTACTTTAATGAAAGACATTAGAAATCAACATCCTGCAGAGGTTCAAATAGTGGTCCAGTGTGCTATGCAAGTACTATATTGAATTTCCACAAAGGTGCTGGAGGCATTATAGATGGTATAACTTTAAGACCCTCCATAAAGGAGGATTTGTAAATATTGAAGACCGTTCTCTGTTTTGCGTGTATGCTGCTACTGCTCCAGGAAAGTCGCATAGATGTATATGACAGTCCTGCTTTTTGTAAATGTAGGAGGTAGAACATTATATTTTGAACTGTTGGAATTGGCCCTTTTTGCAGGGTCATCCCTGAACTTTTTGCTGTTGCGGGCAAGGTCCATGTTCTATCACACAAAGCAGGGAAGCCCATCAAGGTAGTGATTGGCCTACCCTGCGTTTCGGCTGGAAGGGGGTTGTGTTGGACTTGGAACTTTTTGCGGGGTCATCCCTGAACTTTTTGTCTTCCTCCTATATTTTTTCTGACCTGTTGTTGGCTATTTTATGACTCTGGGCACTTTACCATTGCTGACCAGTGCTAAAGTGCATATGCTCTCTCTATTGTAAATTGATGTATGGATTAGTGACTCCATGATTGGCTGATTTGGTTTACTTGTCAGACCCTAGTACAGTGCACTGAGTGTGCCCAGGACTTGTAAACCAAAAGCTGCTAGTGGGCTTGCAGCACTGATTATGCCACCCACAGAAGCAGCCTGTAAAAGTGTGTCTAAGGCCTGCCATTGCAGAGCCTGTGTGCAGTTTGGTACTGTCATGCTGACTGGGCAAGTGCACCCACTTGCCAGTCCCTAAACCTTCCCTTTTCTTCATATCAGACACCTCTATGATAGGCCCAAGGACAGGGTGCATTATAAGTATAAGGTAGGACATGCACTGGTGTGTGTGGCATGTCCTATTAGTGAATTACAGCCATTTTTGTTTTTCACTATTGCAAGGCTACCTGTTCTCCATAGACCAGAATGGGCAGTTAGATTATTACATTTTATAATCCTAACTGACTAAGGGAACATGGTAGAAATTCGAGTTTAGTGAAGTTGGTTGTAACATTCTGTGTTTGAAAATACCACTTTTAGAAAGTAGGTATTTTCTTGTCTAACTACCCAAGCCTGCCTCTGCTAGGTTGTGTATTCCTTGTCTGGAGTTTGAGTGACAGGGCTGGGGGATTCCAAGAGACCGGGTGAGTAGAGAGATCTGCATCTAGATGGGAGGGAGGAGTTGCACCTGGGACCTGAGTAGGACTGTGCCTGCCCCCCACAGTGCTGGCTCCACCCCCTGTGGTGTGTCTGATGTCCCTGCCCTGCACTGTGAAAGGAGAGAAGGAATCATGTCAACAAAGTGCTCCAGGGCTGTGCTTTCCCTCCACAATGCTGGCTCCACCTCCTGTGGGGCGTCTGATGTTTCTGCCCTGCACGGTGAAAGGAAAGAAGGAGTCATGTAAACAGAGTGCTCCAGAACTGGTTTGGACTAGGTAAAGGCCCTTCTGTCCTCAGAGGACAAAGGATTTGGGGGTATACATATTGGGACCCTGATCCCAAGAAATTAGATCACTTTTGGACAAAAAAGAAAAAACCTTTACTGAGGAGAGGAAACTGAAGAAACTCAGGAGAGACTATCCCTAAGCTGAAGTGCTGCTTGGGGGATTGTCCTGCAGTGGTTGCCTGACTGCCAAAGAAAAGAGAAAGAACTTTGTGTGCTTTATCTTTAACGTGTGAAGGATCTCCAAGGGCTTGGAACAGAGCTTGCCTCCTGCTGAACTCTTAGGCTTGGCAGTTTGGGCTGGACTGTTCCCATGAGGCACAGGGTCAGACTGATTTGCACATGGCCATGTCTGATCTGGGGTGGCAGAGTGGGCTAAATAATGGTGATGGATTAAACCCAGATCTGTTGACTGGGTGTGAGTGTTTGATTGGTTCAGATGCTCCATCCATTACCACCTCCTTTTGTACCGCTTTGTTCGCCATAAGTTTGCATGGTATGCTCAGACGTGAGTCTCTTGCTCACTTTGCCACTGGATTCAAGCAAGCCTGGCTGAAGACGGCTGAAATGCCAGACACCGGTCCTAGGAAGCTTGTTTCCGGTCCAGGGAAGGTATGGCTTGGCAGTTCGGGCTGGACTGTTCCCAGGAGGCACAGGGTCAGACTGATTTGCATATGGCCATGTCTGAACTGGGGTGGCAGAGTGGGCTAAAGAACGGTGATGGATTAAACCCAGATCTGTTGACTGAGTGTGAGTATTTGATTGGTTCAGATGCTCCGTCCATCAACACCCCCTTTTGTACCGCTTTGTTTGCCATAAGTTGGCAGGGTATGCTCAGACGTGAGTCCCTTGCTCACTTTGCCACTGGATTCAAGCAAGCCTTGCTGAAGACGGCTGAAATGCCAGACACCGGTCCTAGGAAGCTTGTTTCCGGTCCAGGGAAGGTATGGCTTGGCAGTTCGGGCTGGACTGTTCCAATGAGGCACAGGGTCAGACTGATTTGCATATGGCCATGTCTCAACTGGGGTGGCAGAGTGGGCTAAAGAACGGTGATGGATTAAACCCAGATCTGTTGACTGGGTGTGAGTATTTGATTGGTTCAGATGCTCCGTCCATCACCACCCCCTTTTGTACCGCTTTGTTCGCCATAAGTTGGCAGGGTATGCTCAGACGTGAGTCCCTTGCTCACTTTGCCACTGGATTCAAGCAAGCCTGGCTGAAGACGGCTGAAATGCCAAAAAACGGTCCTGGGAAGCTTGTTTCTGGTCCAGGAAAGGCATGGCTTGGCAGTTCGGGCTGGACTGTTCCCATGAGGCACAGGGTCAGACTGATTTGCATATGGCCATGTCTGAACTGGGGTGGCAGAGTGGTCTAAAGAACGGTAATGGATTAAACCCAGATCTGTTGACTGGGTGTGTGTTTGATTGGTTCAGATGCTCCGTCCATCACCACCCTCTTTTGTACTGCTTTGAACTCTTAGGGACAACAGACTTCAAACCCCAACTCCCCAGAGTTCTTTGGAAGTGCCTGCTACTGTTTTGGGCCTTCTGCGGGAATGCATATCGCAAGGTGCTGGAAGTGCGACTCAACGAGGAAGAAGTGTGTTGCCTTCGCTGTTGCTGCAGTCGCATCTTAAATGTCGGCGCTATAGCTGTCGTATTGCACCGCATCGAGAGAAGCATCTCGCAACGAAGAGGAAGCATGTCGCTGCTGCTGCCATCGCATTGTGGATGCCGCTGTAGCTGTCGTATTGCACCGCATCGAGAGAAGTGTCTCACAACGAGGATGAAGCGTGTCGCCGTCGCTGCTGCTGCTGTCGCATCGTGGATGTCGCCGATGTAGCTGTTGTATTGTACCGCATCAAGAAAAGAGGCTCGCGTCCACGGAGAAGCGCACCGCCGTCGGAGCTGCTGCCGTCGAATCTTGGATGTCACCGCTGTAGTTCTCGCATTGTGCTCAAGCCTCTCGCAACATCGGAGAAAAGTGCCGCAGCCGAGGCTGTTGCCGTCGCATCGCTGAACCAGGGTATCCCCGCTGTAGCCGACGCATCGAATCGAGACTTCTAGCATCATCGGAGAAGCGTGCCGCATCTGAAAGATCTTCACGTCTTTATTTCTTTGCACTGGAACTTTGACGCATTTCATTCGCTGCAACCCTGTTTCTTGTGGAAGCGTCATGCATCGCAAGGTACATTGACTTAAGTGCCGCATTTTAAGAACTGAACAGAACTAAGCTAAAACTACCATTCTTAGTATAGTATTGTGGATTTTTGTCATTTGTGGTCTGTGTTAAATCTATTTAAATAATACTTATTTTTAATATACAACTATATGGTGTCCATCTGTAGTGTTGTCACTGGATTACTGTATGTGGTCTCAAGTGCTTCACACACTGCCTCCGAGATAACCCTGTCTGCTCGTGCCAAGCTACCAAGGGGGTGAGCAGGGGTTATTTTAGGAGTGTACCCCTTACCCTGACTAGAGGCCGGGGTCCCTATTTGTCACAAGTACCTACCTGTGCCAACTAGAGACCCCCAAATCTAACATGAACCATTTCCCTCAAAGGTTAAAGCTGATATGCATCACCATTGGAGCTGAATTGTTTCCATTTAGCAGCATAGCATGCATGTGTTTGTCAAAGAATAGCCATGCATTCCACTGGAAAATGTAAGAACCCAAATTCTAAGGGCTCAGGTGCTAATTCACAGGATTTAGCTTCTTTAAGTTGGGATGTCAGATTACTCCCTTGTGCTGAGTAAGAAGGTCCAATCTGAGTGGAAGCTTCTTTGAGGTGAGATGGACATTTACAGTAGGGGTGAGTACCATTTTTGCGTGGCCCATGTTGGAGCCATTAAAATAACTGTCACTGCTGCATCTTCAGGCTACAGATGAGTGGGAGCGGCGGAAAACGATATCCTAATATCACAGAGGAGCTCATCAATGGGACATTGCCTACGAATTGTGGGTGTGGACTTGGTGTCGCCCAAGCACTCTCCATGTTTCAATTCCAGAAGAGTGAAGCCTTGAGGACCACTAACCATTGGTGCACTAAGCTAGAGGCCTTAAAAAGGGAAACAAACTTTTACTCTAAAATCTGTTTGCGGGGAGGATGCAAGAGTTGGTAAGGAATCTAATAGAGTCTCTCCCAGATAAGGCATTACAGAATGTAAATAACTTGTTCATCTGATGGAGACTTCTAGCTGCAGATTCCTTACTGTAGATACTCACACATTACCACCCCTGCGATACGGATTAAACTAAGAAGTCTTGTAGGACTGAACGAGCTAACTGACCATTATGCCGGACCAGAAAATCGAGGCAGTAGTGCTTCATAAATGTGTGCAAGGAAGTCTATGTTGCTGCCTCACAGATATCCAGGACAGGAGTTCTGCAAGCTAACACAGTGGTTGCAGACTAGGCTCTCGTAACCAGCAAGCCGTCAGGCGGTTGCTTTTGGCCAATGCGTAACAGATTTTGAAGCAGAGCACTATCTTCATGAGATGGCCCATTTCTGCACCACATCCACCTTCCCCATGAAGAGTTCATAGTCAACCCCCGAACTCTTGTGAGGTCATGGTAGAATGACAACACTCTTCTTAGGTTGAGATGATGGAGTGTCTCCATTTTTTTAGATGGGTGAGGCGGAGGTAAAATGTAGGCAGAGTGATGGATTGGCCTATGTGAAAGGAAGTTACCACCTTCCGTAAAAAATAATGCTACAGTGTGAAGTACCAGCTTGTCTGATAGATGCTAAGGTACGGAGGAAGTTCTGACAGTGCCTGCAACTCATTTATCCTATGTGAAGATGTTATCACCACTAGGAAGGCTGTTTTGATGGTGAGAGGCCAGAGTGGACAGTGGTATAGTAGCTCGAAGTGGGCATACGTCAGAAATGTGAGAACTAGGCTGAGGTCTCTGTAGTAATGTCTTACTCCTGTTGTCATGGCTTATGTTTGCATCGTTTTAATTGTGTTCATTCTCTCTTGGAACACAGGGACTCTGTGTTACAGAGAACAGAGGTTTCCTTCAGTCTTTTTGCCTGGGGGTACTGCTGTGTGATTTATTTTTTTTTTTTTTTTATTTTTATTTTTTTTTAAACCTTTATTGAACAAAGTATGGAAATACAGATTCTCGCCTACAACCCCTCGGGCCGGCCAAGAAACAGCACCAGGTATAGCACAATACACAGCTCATCAGCCGACAACCAGGGGTCCGGCAGCCATGGTAAGAAATTCGTTAAGTTCCAAATAACAGGATACGAGCGGTTTCATTTTATAACATTCAAACAACAAAAGAAAGAAGGCTGCACTCCGATCAGTATGGTCATTACAGATGTGGCAGGAAGAAGCGGTCAGGAAACAATACGGTAGACAGGAGAAGGTTCAGGGAGGGAGGGACAGAACGGGAGCCCAGAGCAAGTGAAATATCGATATAGCTGTACATGTGAGAGCCGAAGTGTACAGTCAAGGGGAACAAGGAGTATCAGGGGGATCCACGAGGGGGGGTTCACAAATGTCCCCACGGAATGCATTCCACTGGTTCCATATCCTACCCCACTTGCGGGGCCTGCCACGGGAAACGTAGACAATTTTCTCTCTGAACATGCACCAGTCCATGTTATCTTCCCACCCGGAAACCAAGGGTGCCCTCTGAGACCTCCATAACTGCGCAATGTCCCTCTTCGCGATCATGTTGCCCAGAGTCACCCATTGAGTCTGAGCAACATTACAGTCGGTCGGTTCCCACACATTCAATAGACAGCGCTTAGGTTCAGGTAGCAGCCGAACATTCGTGACTTCATTCATCACTTCATGCACTCCCCTCCAAAAGGACTCAACCACCGGGCACTCCCATACAATATGGAGGAAAGTAGCAAGCATACCACAACCCCGCCGACACAGTCCATCATCAGAAAAACCCATACGCATCAGTCGGGGACCAGTGACATAGACTCGGTGCAGGACTTTCAGCTGAACAAGTCGCAGGCGCGCCGGAATCGCGACCTCCTTAGGAGAGGACACCCCAGCCTGCCAATCCTCATCGTCTAGCTCCAGCCCATCGGCAGTCCAGGCGCCATGCAAATGGACAAGCAAGTCCGACCGAACATTAATAAGTTTCTTGTAAATAAGAGAAATAGTGCTGTCTGGAACATGACCGTCCAGCACCCTATCCTCCAGGGGGGAACTCTCCGGAACATCAGAACCGGCCGGAAAAACCGACCCAACGGCATGGCGAACCTGAAGATATCGAAAAAATTCCGAGTCATGCAGACCATACTCTTGCTGTAGTTCCGCAAAGGTCTTCACTCTATCCTTAACCCAAAGATCGCTCAATTTACTAATCCCGATGAGGTCCCATCTATCGAATCCCTTTGACGTCCATAGTTCACCCAGCCTCTCCGCAGCAAATAAAGGGGTCGCCCCGGTAAGCCTATCCGACCACCCGGTAGCCGCGGTCGCGCTGCTCCAAACCCGCACCGCCACTGCCGTGGGACCCGTCAAGTTCCTCCTAGCACTCCTAGAATAAAATGCCCTGTAGTAATCCCCCCCAGGTAAGAGCCATCGGTCCATTTCAAAAGCCGGGTTCGGGACAGGACCATACATAGCATGATTCACGGCACTCAACTGGGATGCCCAATAATATCGTCGTATGTCGGGTAATGCAATGCCCCAGTCATACCAGGGTAGCGTGAGTTTAGCCAGTGCTATACGGGGCCGACCAGCCCACACCAGCTTCCTCTGGAGGCACTCTATTTCACGAAAATAGTGAGCCGGCACCAAATCCAGCGTGTTTTGTACGGCATACAGGAACCGGGGGAGGGACATCATTTTGAACAGCGCCGCACGTCCCAAGGGGGAGAGAGGCAGATTGCACCACGCCGCAACGTCCGACCGGAGCCGAGCGAGCGGAGGCAGCAAGTTCCGATCATAACGCAGCACAGGGTCAAGTGAGATATAAATCCCCAAATATTTAAAACCATCAGTGCAGACCGGGATCGGACATATTCGGGGCAGAGAAAGAGGGTCACTAGTAAGCGGAAAGATACAGGATTTAGACCAATTGATAACCAACCCGGAGTTGCGGCCAAAAGAGCGCAATACGTCAATAAGAACTCCCAGCGATTTGCGGGGGGACGTCAAGTATAACAGGATGTCATCAGCATAGAGAGAGACTCGGTCTTCGAAATCCGGAGACCAGCGTATACCTTTCAGAGAGGGTTCCCACCGAAGCCAGGCGGCCAGCGGTTCAAGCGCAAGCGCAAACAACAACGGCGACAAAGGACAACCCTGCCTCGTGCCACGCCCGAGAGCGAAGGGCTCCGAGGCTCTGCCATTAACCACCACCTGCGCGAGAGGCTGTTCATACAGGAGTTTAACCCAAGTGATGAATTTAGGGCCAAAACCGAACTTGGCGAGGGCGGCCCACAGATACGGCCACTCAACCGTGTCAAAGGCCATCGAAGCATCGAGAGAAACCAAGATGGCCGGCTCACGAAGAGATCCCGCCCTCGCAACGACGCCATGTAGACGGCGAAGATTGAGAGCAGTATTGCGCTGAGGGATAAAACCGGACTGATCCGGGTGAACCAGTCCGCTGATCACCGTGACCAGTCGATTTGCCAGTATTTTTGCCAATATCTTCGGTTCAGCATTCAGAAGGGAGATAGGACGATACGATGAGCAACGCTCGCGGGGCTTACCATCCTTATGAATGACCACAATGGAAGCCAGCCTCTGGTCCCTGGGAAGAGAACCAAGATCTCGCGAGGCCGCGAACATACGCAACAAATACGGCGCCATTTTGTCTGGACACAATTTATACAACTCAACCGGTATACCATTAGGGCCCGAAGCCTTTCCCGAGCGAAGGGAGCGAATGGCAAGCGCAACCTCATCGGCGGAAAAATCAGCCTCCATTAACACCTCGTCTGACTCCGAGAGACTGGGCAACACAAGGTCACGAAGTAACAAGCACGAGTCCTCCTCCGGGAGGCCCGAAACCGGGGCATACACGACCCGAAAATGCTGAGCAAACACCTCAACTATCTCCACCGGGTCCACGACTCGCACTCCATCATCTCTCTCAATCACTGGCACCACACGATTCAATCTGTCTCTCCTATCCAGCCACGCAAGCAATTTCCCGGCCTTATCACCCACATCATAAAGTCGCCCTTGCTGCATGCGATGCATCGCCTCAGCAGCGGCAGTCACAAGTGCCCTGTATTCAGTTTGCTTAAGAGCCAAAACATGCAGAATCTCAGGCGTCACTCCAGTCTCCAACCGCCCCTCAAGCACTGCAATCTCAGATTCCAAACGCACCACCTCCTCTTGGTTACGCCGCTTCTCATCGGCCACAAGGGACAAGGTCTGACCTCGGATCACCGTCTTGTAGGCCTCCCACAGTGAAACCGGGGAGGAGACAGAACCCTCATGCTCTGCAAAGTAATAGTCCACACATTTGACCACCTCGGATCTGAGTCTAGGGTTCTGGAAGTGCCACGGATTGAGCGGGGCGATACGGCCCCCGTCCCCAAACAAATGTCTAAGTGAAACCATATCGGGGAATGGTCCGAGATCCCCCTAGCCAAGTGTCTGATTTCACGCACCGAGGCCAACTGCACCATAGGCACGACAATATAATCAAGTCTCGAGAGACTTCCGTGAGCCCCCGAATGAAAGGTATACTGAAGTTGGCCAGGGTGCAGCTGCCTCCAACAATCGGCCAACCCAAAGGCATCAAGGAATTTCCCCAACCACAACTGCGATGCAGGGAGGAGCCGGGGGGGGGGCTACGATCACTCTCACCATTTGCCACTGAATTGAAATCGCCACCCAGCACAAGCAAGCCCTCGGGCAGGCCCAGAATGACCTTGCCCAAGTCAGCGAACGTGGTAGACTGCAGCCCAGGCGGAACATAAATAGACAGTATGGAGATCAATTTCCCCTCCCACCTCCCGGTAACGCCAGCATAGCGACCCCTATCATCTAACAGTATGGTATCCACCTCCAAGGGAAGGGAATTCCTGACCAGGATACCAGCCCCCCTCGATCCCGAGGTGAAGCCGGAGTGCGCCACCAGACGATAGCCTCTCCTGTTCAAAGCATGGCACGTGTTGCCCACCAAATGGGTCTCCTGAAGCAGGACCACATCCGGGGAGGACCTCTTCAAGTATTGCAGCACAATCCCACGTTTTATCCTGTCCCCAAGACCATTAACATTCCAGCTCAAAACCCTAAGCCCCCTACCTCCCATCCCTGAAGCAAACCGACCGCACTCCCCACCTCGAAACAGTCATGTGAAAGCAAGTGATAAACAGAGCACAGCCTCGAATCAAACAAGAAGAAAAAAGCCCCCCCCCACCCCCAAGGAACCCAACAATATCGAACCCCCCACCCTGCACCCCTGCGGTAGACCCAAAAGCCACCCCAACTTGCAGTGTGCCTGTCGCCCCATTAAACTAACCTACAGAAAGAGAGAAAGAAATCCCCAGAGGAGGAAGACCCCTCAGACCCCCTCACACCCCCGGGCAGTCACATAATACTCAAAAACACTGTCCGGCAGCCCCTGCGATGTAATCCGGCTCGCCAACGTAGACTCACTGCTCGTGGTCCTCCACTCCTCCCTCGGCCCCTCTCGAGTCTTCCGGGCCATCAGTACGCGTCGGTAAAGTGTCCAACCAGTCACTCACCACCTCAGGGCGGTCGAAGAAAAAGGCACGCTCAGCATGTTCGATCCTCAGGCGAGCCGGGAAAAGCATGGCATACTTCAGTCCCAGGTCCCTGAGGCGCCTCTTCACGCCCGTAAAGCCCATCCTCTGCTTCTGGACGGCTTGCGTGAAATCCGGATAGAAACTTATGGAGGCGTTCTCAAATTTAATGGGCCCAGTGGTTCGCGATGCCTGCAGGATAGCGTCTCTATCGCGAAAGTTAAATAGTCTAGCTATAATAGGCCGTGGAGCGGCACCCAGCTTCGGCTTGCTTCCCGGAACACGATGGGCCCTTTCGACCGCGAACAATTTACTTAGGCCCTGCGCCGCCAGATGCTTCAACACAAGGTCCTCCACCAGGATATCAACAGGCATATCGGCAGAAGTCTCCGGGACACCAACGATGCGGACGTTGTTGCGCCTGGCCCGGCCCTCAAAATCCTCCAACCGATTGGCAAATAGGTCACAAGTGGTCCGGAGAGTACGGACCGTGGTCTGGAGGTCAGAGACATCCGTGGTCAGACTAGCGGTCTTAAGATCAAGAGATTTGACACGCTCGTTAGTTTTCCCAAGGTCCGCTCTGATAAGGGAAACATCAACCGCCACTGTGTCTATTTTAGCAGCCAGGGTTTCATACTGCTGGCCCATGCTGGATTGAATACTCGCAATGGCGCCCATCACGTCTTTCAGAGTAGGCTCCTCACCATCAGGAGCACCGTCCCCAGCTTCCTCCAGGGCACCACTCGATCCGCCCGGGGAGCCCTTGGGTCGAGTAAAGCGATCAATGGTCTGAGACTGGGTGGCCCCCCCTCGGGACGAACCTCTTGCGCCGCGTCTCTCGACCACTGTCCTGCCCGTCATGACCGGGGAGAAACTCCAGCTGGAATTGCGAAACTCGGACAAAACAGCCTCCGTCGAGGCAGGCGCCGAATTGCGAGGAAACAAGGGCACAGCACAAGACCAGGCCAGCAGTTGCAGAGTAAGAACTCCAATCAGGAAGTGGGCTGGCACAAGGAGCAGAAACGAAACCGAAAGCACACCAAGGGAAGAGGGCGTGGCCTACCAGCCGCTGTTGTTCGATTGCCACCTGGGTACCTCGGGGACTCGAGCCCCCGGTTGGCATACGTGGTAGGCCTCAAAGTTCAGGTCGCAGTAAGTCCAGCGTGCGACGGCCAAAACAAGTCACGAAAAGAGCGCTGGCATCAGCAGGGCGTCAATGAAAAAGATCCGTCGTCAGAATCAGGATAGATGACAGGATAGTCGCCGGAGGTGGAAGGGGTCCCGGGAGCTCTTAGCTCACGCGTCCATCTTGGAATCGCGCGAAGCCCCTCCTCCGCTGTGTGATTTATTAAAGAGTTATTACACTAAGACGTTGTCAGCCATTTACTTCATGTGGCGATGAGCTGGAACGGAGTACCCCCAAGTTATGAACCAACTGGCTATGTTTCAAAGAAGTGTTTGGTGAATTAGGTAACTGACTTTCTCCTTTTTCTTCTTTTCACGATTGAGAGAGCGTTACCAATGATGATAAGTGGGTAAACTGGTAATTGTCAGCCAGCAGCCCATTGTGGCGGTTCTACCGTGAGGTGCTCTCTCTCTTTCCTCACATTTTTTCATTGTATGGAAAGTGGGGTTTGTAGGTGGTAGTGGACGTGTGATTTTTTGTCTATAAATGCGACAGTGTGACCTATCTGAATAAATAAAATTCATATATAAAAAGGGAATGAAAGAATATTGGACATCCCAATATGTCACGTCCATAAGGAAACGTGTGTCCTCAAGGAGGAGTCCTGTGTTGTTTATATAGGGTCTGAGTGGGGGGCGGCCTCCTCCTTTTCTTCCCCCTGGGCTCCAAGTAGATTGAAGAATTAGGTGACTCACCAAGTCTGAAAGGTGACAATTTCGCCATCCGACTGCGATTCTGAGGTGTGGGAGGTGTGTCGAAGGAGCACCGCGCACTTTCGAAGGGCTATCCTTGGCACGTCTGCAGGATAAAGTCTTGCACAAGAAGAAAATAGAATCTGAAGTTACAGGAACTGTGCTGGTCTGGCGGAACGTCGATCGTGGTTGCTGACAGAAGAGGAGAAGCTGCAAGTACGGTCAGTTCACGTTTGGACAGATTCTTAGTTGCTCCGTGTTGCCTGTGTGGGAATCGGCATCGACGAGCGGCTGAGAGAGGCCGAGCACTTGCCAAGGCCCACAAGAGTGATTTTGCGCATGTGTGTATTGTAAGAAAGTGGCTTTATATATACTGGACCAAAATAAGGTACAGTGTGTATAGAGTCCCCAGTCCCCAGAGGTATGACAGAGGTTAAAGTCAGATATGACATTACTCTCTAAAGTAGTAGCGTGGTCGAGCAGTAAGGCAGTATCAGAGGACAGTGTAAAGCATTTTTTGTACACACTCAGTCAGCAAAAGGTTTCACACACTCAAAAACTGATCTCTAGGCCAAATATTTTATATCAAAAGATATAGTTTTATTTTAGAACCAACAGGTATCAAAATATACTTTCCTCAATATGAGTGACTTTAGGTAATTACTTTGCAAAAAGGCAATAGACTTTGTAAGAACAATATCTACTGTGGTTGCAATAGGCAACACAATTTCAAACACAATTTAACACGGAGCTAAATGGGTTTTTCTACATAAATGCAGCTGATTACTTTAAGGATTACTTTTCTAACCACAGGACTGGATCCTGGATTCAGTCTTGGGACATAAGCTGTAAACAGTTAAGTAAAAGCGTTTTGGTTACAATTGTGATTTTTAAAGAATATAAATGTATTTTCAAAGTTGGCACTTCGAAACTTTTCAGTGAAAACCCACCAATGTTATCCTACGGGAGGAAATTCAAGTCACTGGTAAAGTACGTTCTCGTTACTTTTGTAACCCAGTACTGGACTCCTAAGTTCAGCAGTTGGATCTTTACCCAAGACAGGTAAGTAATTAAGTTTTAGTAGTGGGTACGATTTTTAAGGAATATTTCTAGTTTTCAAAAATCGCCAGAAGAAATTTCAGAGAAAAACAATAAATGGTTTCCTATGGAAGAAAATTCAAGTTACTGGTAAGTACAGTTAGGATTACTTTTGCAGTTCAGTACTGGGCTTCTCTCCTGATCACAGGTGAGCATTTCAGAATTCGTTATTCGGCTGATTTTAGATGAATATTTTAAAGTTTCAAAACTCCACACTTAGAAGAAATTTCAAGTGAAAACCAGTCAATGTTAACCTATGGAAGGAAAGTGAGTTATCGGCTTTTAGGTAAGTACTCGACTGGTAGAGTTAAGGTTCTGGGCATAGACTCAGGGATCTCCCAGGGTCGGAAAGGTACAGTTGTTACACCCTCAGCGGCACAGGGGCAGCCGGGTGCAGAGAGAGTAGGCCCAATGCAATCCAATGGAGGGTAGGGGGCCTTTGGTTGGTGGCTGCAAGCAAGCAGGCCACGCGGCTGTGGGAGCTGAGCTCCTGGTCAGCTACTCAGGGCAAGTGGGGAAGTAGAGTACGTTAGTAGTTTCACTTCCAGCGGCACTCGGGCGGTTGAGGCAGGGTGCTTTTGAGCCGTTGGGCGCTCAAATGTTATCCAACGGGAAAGTTAAAAAGTGAACAAATGCTGCAGGCTTGGGACAGAGATTCTTCAGGTGCGACCACCACTTTGAGAGGTAAGTTGGGATATTGGAGAACAGGTAGGTACCCCACAGGAGGGCACAGGGGGCCATGGGGAGCAGGGTGCAGGGGTGTCTTTTGCTGTCGGGAAATCTTACCCTCAGCTGGTCCCAGATGGAGGGGTCCCTGGTTCTGAGGCTGCAGGCGTCATCTGGGTTGTCGAGGAGAGTCTTTGGGCTCCCAGTCCCTGGGGGGGGGGGGGGCGTCCTCGTGGTCTTGGATCACTCAGGCACAGGTCGGGCTTGGCGGGTGCAGAGTGGGCTGGATTTGCGGTTCCTGGCTGGCACCAGGGGTATTGCGGTTTGAGCAGAACCACTGCTCGTGGGAGTCCCAGTCTTTTGGAAGGTTCAAGGAAGGCAGGTCCTCCGGGGTTGTCGAGGTTGCTGCCCGATGGAGACACCGGAGTTTCGCAGGAGCAGGTGCAAGGATCAACAGGCCTGTAGGGTTCTGGGGCCAAGTCAGTGAGCATCGTCCTTTTGTTAGCAGCTGCACAACAGGTCTTCTTGTTTCTTGGTCTTCTTGTTGTTGCAATCGGGATCTAAGGAAGGAAGGTTCAGGGTGCCCCTAAATATTACATTTAGGAGCGTTACAGGTATGGCAAGGGCAGGGACTAATGGGTCCCGGTCCTGGGTTTGGTACACCACCTAGCCTGCTCCTCTCCTGTGGGAGGGGGGCAGGAGCCTAGCTGTGATTGGGCAAGGCTCCCCAGCTTCAAGATGGCCAGAGCCCAGAGTCGTGCTTCACCTCGCCTCTCCCACCTGAGGGGTGGGATTGGCATAGGCTGGCACACCCGCTTTCCCCACCAAGGGTTTCCTGCCATTCTTCCAGCCATAGAGAATTTCAGAACCGGTGGGGGCCAGTTGCTGAGTACAGCAAGTGGCCTAGAGAAGCTCACAAAGACGGTATGCCTTTGAAGCTTCCCCTGCCCATCCTGGGGGAGGAGGCTTGGCACCTCGTCCCAGGATGTGCATTGTTTCAGGCCCCCGAGAGCAGCAGGCTCTCGACCCAGGGGTCCAGAAACATGTCTGGTGGTGGCAGCCTCGGTAGCCACACAGTCAGGACACTGGGAGTTGGTTAGGTTTCAGGGGGCATCTCTAAGATGCCCTCTGTCGTGCATTTTACATTAAATTCAACACTGGTAACAGTGCAGGTTTAATGTGCTGGGATGTTTGATATCAAACTTCTCAGTCTTCAGTGAAGCCATCATGGTATTGTGGAGTTCCTAATGACGACCTCCCACACCATATACTCTTAATGGCAGCACTGCACTTACAGTGCCCAGGAATGCCCCTGGGTATTGTAGGGTCACAGGGCTCATGCACCTGTGCCCACACCACTGGCGCAGGGCACCCAGCTAGAGGGGTGACGGAGGAATGCCAAGGCAGTGAGCTTGTGGGCATGGCACACAGGGATGTGTGCCATGTTGACTCTCTGTTTAGTTCTGTACTTAGACACTCAGCCTGCCAAGGCAGTGTGTGGGTGCCAGGGTACAGGGCCCCTAAGGGTAGCACAATAAGTGCTGCAGCCCGTAGGGGTCTTCTCTGGTCCCCATGCCCTGGGTATCTAGGGTACCATTTACTAGGGGCTGACAGGTGGCCAGAGATGCCAATTGGGTTTTAGTTTCAACACAGTTTTAGGGAAGAAACACAGGCCCTGCGCACCTGGTTAGCAGGAGCAGAGGGCACACTCAGTCACAGCACATCAGCAATTCAGCAAATAGTGGGAGAATACCAATGCAAAAAAGATAGCACTTTCTCACACAACCCCCCACCCCCAAATGAAAGATGATGAAACTAACCTTGCCCTAGGGAGTCTTCATTGTCTAAGTGGAAGAACCTGGAAAGTCCATCTGCATTGGCATGGGCAGTCCCTGGTCGATGTTCCATTTCAAAGTCCATTCCCTGTAGGGAGATGGACCATCTTAGTAGTTTTGGATTTTCCCCTTTCATCTGCATTAGCCATCTGAGAGGTCTGTGGTCAGTTAGAACCAGGAAGTGAGTTCCAAACATGTAGGGTCTCAACTTCTTCAGGGACCAAACCACAGCAAAGGCCTCCCTCTCAATGGCACTCCAACGCTGCTCTCTGGGGAGTAGCCTCCTGCTTATAAAAGCAACAGGTTGGTCTTGGCCTTCCTCATTGATCCGGGATAGGACCGCTCCTATCCCTAGCTCAGAGGCATCAGTCTGCACTATGAACTGCTTGGAGTAGTCTGGTGCTTTTAGAATTTGTGCTGAGCACATTGCTTCTTCCAGGGTGTCAAAAGCCTTTTGGCAGCTAACAGTCCAGTTTACTTTCTTGGGCATTTTCTTGGAGGTGAGTCACAATGGACCCATATCCCTTCACAAACCTCCTGTAGTACCCAGTCAAGCCAAGGAGGAATGCCCTGACTTGGGTCTGGGTTGTTGGAGGTGCCCAGTCCATGATACTCTGAATCTTGGGCTGTAAGGGTTGTACCTGGCCTCCACCAACAAGGTGGCCGAAGTACACCGCAGTGCCCTGCCTTATCTGGCATTTGGATGCCTTGATAGTTAGTCCTGCAGATTGCAGGGCTTGTAAAACCTTCCCAAGGTGGACCAGGTGATCCTGCCAGGTGGAGCTAAATACAGCAATACCATCAAGATAAGCTGCACTAAAAGACTCCACACAGTCAGGACTTGATTCACCAACCCCTGGAAGGTGGCAGTGGCATTCTTTAACCCAAAAGGCATTACAGTAAACTGATAGTGCCCATCAGGTGTTGAGAATGCTGTTTTCTCTTTTGCTCTGGGGCCATGCCAATCTGCCAGTACCCTGCAGTTTAGTCAAAGGTACTGAGAAATGTGGCTGCCCCCAACTTGTCGATCAACTCATCTGCTCTTGGAATGGGGTGAGCATCTGTCTTGGTGACAGAGTTGAGTCCTCTATAGTCCACACAGAACCTCATCTCTCTCTTTCCACCCTGTGGATGAGGTTTGGGGACCAGAACCACTGGGCTAGCCCAGGGGCTCTCAGAGGGTTCAATAACCCCCAACTCCAGCATCTTGCTGACTTCAGCTTTGATGCTTTCCTTGACTTGGTGTGATTGTCGATAGATCTTGTTTTTGAGAGGGTTACTGTCACCAGTGTCCACATCATGGGTACACCAGTTGGTCAGACCAGGGGTCAGGGAAAAGAGACTAGCATACTGTTGCAAGACTTGCTTGCAGTCAGTCTTCTGCTGGGCAGAGAGGGCGTCTGAAAAGACTACTCCATCCACTGACCCATCTTTGGGCTGCAAGAGAGGAGATTAGGGGGAGGTTCACTCTCTGATACCTGTTCCTCATCAGTCATCATCAGCATGGTGATGTCAACCCTGTCTTTGTAGAGTTTAAGGTTTTTTTTTTTTTTAATTTTTTGTAAGTCCTCATCGAGCAAAATCGCTTAAGGTAAGGAGGAGTCAAAGGCCCCAGTGTCTATTCAGAGCTTTGGTTGTTGGGGGGGGGGGGGGGGGGGGCGATTTGTCTTGAAAGACACAGTTTCTGACCTCGTCCTTTTGGGGCCTTCTTTTGTCCAAACCGAAAGGTTCACGATTTTCGGCACTGGGGTTAGCTAGTCATTATGACTACTCTGATCAAGTGGTTGGCTTGAAATCGTAGTCTCTTTTGCCTTAATCATTGGACCCTCGGATAAATTGTAAATTGTAACTTTCCCACAGATTCAAGTATCTATTTTTCTTTGCGTGTTTCTTTTGAGTCTCAAGTTTATACACCCTTAATACTGAATTTAGCCAATCTGTGTGTTTTGGGGGGGACGTTTTAACCCAATTAATACAAATCTCTCTTCTTGCCAAGAGAATCAAGATAAAAGGATATTTTCCTCGTCTTTAGTTAGAGGCATGGGTGTTGCCTTACTTGGTATCCCAAAAATAACCATTTCTACGCTTACCTTTATCTGTCGATCTACCACGTCAATGAGGATCTTACCGATCAGGACCCAGTAGCTGTTTAATACCGTGCAGGCCTGGAACATATGTACATCGTCGGCTCTTTCTTCTCCACATCTAAGACATTTCTTTTGTTCATTACTGGTTATTTTGGAAAGCCTTTTTGGTGACCAGTATGCTCTGTGGATTGTGAATAGATGGTTTTTCTTCAGGGGGCGGATTTTACTACCCGTCCCATGATCGTGTTTGAAGAAAGCCAGAGGTTTGAGTGGTCTATATGGGGCATATCTTTTTCCCAGGTATCTTGTGGCGTTTTGTACTCTTCCTCTCCTGCTCTTATTAGGGCCCAGTACCAATAGGAGACCTCTTTTTCGAAGGTGGCTGGGTTCAAGAGTTTTTTTTCAATGATCTTGTCGCCTTGCAGTTTTTCTTTTAGAGTATTCACCCAGCTATTTAGCTGATAGAATTTAAATCTTGATATCGACCCCTGGGTTTCCTTGTATATTTTTTCCCATTTCACAATCTGTTTTTTTTCCAAGAGCTGTCCCCAGTGGTCTAGATTATGCTTTCTTAGTGGGATTGATAGTGCATCTTTTAGACACTCAGGGGTGCCCGGTGATTCCCAGATTGGCGCATGTTTGCTAAAATACGATATTTTTTGTGTTCTTCTTATCTCCAGCCATGATCTAGCTGCGGCCTTTATGATTTTAACTTTTATTTTTTAGAAAAATTTTGGATGACCAAATTTGTATAGGTAGTGGTCTTCACTGGTGCCGATGAGTGCTTTTAGGTATGTAGGCCAGTAGGATCCTGGTGTTTTGAACTGAAAGGATCTACAATATTCCAGTATATCCGGGCTGGCAATTCCCCCTTGTGTTTTGTTTCTTCTAAGTTTTTTCCAGGCTATTCGGACACCCTTAGCGGCCCAGATAAAACTCGATAGCTCTCCCTGAAGTTTTTTAATTTGCTCCGTATTAAAGCTCAGAGGGATAGAGTTGAATAAGTATGTGCATTTCGGTAGAAAAGTCATTTTAATTAAATTTGATTTTCCTAGGAATGATAGTTGTAGGCCTGACCAGGCCTTTAGTAGTTGTCTTAATTCTTTGTGTGTCCTTGAGAAGTTCAGGTTGGTTATATCTTCTAAGTCTTTTGTGTATTCAATTCCTAGGTATTTGATTTTGTCTTTAGTGAGAGGGTTTCCAGAGGCGGTGTTCCACTCAAGAATTTCTGTTTTGGTTTGGTTGACCTGGTATCCTGATACTGCTCCAAACTGGGCTATAGTGTCTTCTATTATGGGGAGTGAAATCATTAAGTTCCCAGTAAATATCATCAGGTCGTCGGCATATAAAGCTACCTTTTTCTCCCAACCTTGATGTTTAAAAGTTTGGATTTCTTCTTTCCCTCTTAGTAAGATGGCCAAAGGTTCAATGTAGAAATTAAAAAGGAGGGGGGAAAAGGGGCATCCTTGTCTGGTGCCTCCTTTGATAAGTACGCTGTCAGTAAGGGCATCATTTACTAGAATTCTTGCATTTGGTTTTGAGTAGATATTGGATATAGCGCTTTCCATTTTTTCACCTAGATTAAATTTAGACAGGGTAGCGTTCAGAAAAGGCCAACTAACTCGGTCGAAAGCTTTTGCCGCGTCAAAAGTTATTACAGATAGTGGAACAGTATCTTGAATTGCAATGTCGATGATGGCAATGAGCTCGTGGGACAATTCATGTATTTGCCTGCCTTTAATGAAACCCTTTTGGTCTGATTGGATTAGGGACCCTGCCACTGCCCCTAATCTTTTGGCCAGGATCAGTGTATATATTTTATAGTCCGTGTTCAAGAGGGAGATGGGCCTGTATGATTCGTATTTTGTTGGGTCTTTTCCTGGTTTTAGAATAATATTGATGATTGCGTCGTTCCATGAGTTTGGGGGTTTTTGGTTGTCTTGAAATATGCAGTTTAGGAGTTCCGAAAGTGGGGCTAATAGTGTTTCTTGGAGATGTAAGTATAGTTCATTTGGTAGGGAGTCTGGGCCGGCGGCTTTTCCTCATTTTAAGCAATTTAATTGCGGTTCTGACTTCCTCTTTCGAGATCTCTTGGTTAGGGGCAAGCCTCTGTTCCTGCGAGGTCACTGGGTTAGTTATATTCGTTAGAAAGTTTTGAATTTGATCTTCTGTGGTAATTAGGTCGTCCGTGTAGAGGTCCTCGAAGAAGCGTTTAAATTCTTGCCTAATTGTAGTACCTTCTGAGGTGTATCCTGTATTGTCCAATCTTTGTATCTTTGTAATTATATTTTTGTTTTTTCAGTTTTCGCTTTCCAGGCTAGGATCCTCCCGCATCCTTACCCATATTCATAATGAGAAAGTTTACTAGCTTCCCATTTATCTCTCACTCTTCATTCCAGAAAGTCATGGAGTTCTTTTTCTTATTTCTTATGTTTTCCTCTATGTCGGCGGTTAACTTGCTACAGTCAGCAGTTTTAAGGTCTAGTTCTAGCGATAGTATATCTTTTTCAATCTGTTCAACAAATAACTTCCTTTCTTTATTTCTGTACGATGCTATGCTGAGGAGTTTCCCTCTGATAACTGCTTTATAGGCGTCCCAGGCAGTTTGTTTTGTAGTTCCGGCCTTGTTAAGATCAAAGAACAGTTTTGTTTCTTCTTCAAGGTTTTTGTTATAGTCCTCCACTAGGAATATACTCCTATCTAGAAGTCCACCTTTGGTGAAGTGCTGAAGTTTTAAGCATCAATATAATTTGTACCGCTGAGTGGTCAGAAATATGTGCAGGGAACCACTCGACCTTTTCTGTTTGTTCCACCAGACTCCTACTGATGAGAAAATAGTCTATTCTGGAGGCGTGGCCTAGTCTTTTGTTCTTATACGTGAATCGATGGTATATATTACCTTTTTCTTTCCATACATCGACCAGGCCCAGGTCCTTTGTATAACGCCCTATCCATTCTCTCATATTTGGCAGGTTGGGGAGGTTCTTTGCGGGGTGTCTATCTTCTGAGAGATTTAGTAAGATATTAAAGTCTCCTCCCAATATTATTGGGGAGTTGGTTGCTAGGAGGTTGACGTATAGCTTCTTTACTGGTTCAGGGTCATCCGAATTTGGGCCATAATAGCCGACCAGGGTATATACATTGTTATAGATCATTGCCGTCACGATGGCCCATCTGCCTTTTCTGTCGACTTCTGTTTCTTTGATTACTGCTTTCAAAGATGTTTTAAGATGATTGCGACTCCTTTTATATTACAGTTTGATTCGTACAGATACAGTGCTCCATCCAACCCTCAGTTTTACATATTGGTTCCCACTCCTCCTTCGTTAAATGTGATTCCTGGATTAAAATTACTTCGCTATTACATTCTTTTAAGTACTCCAATATTTTCATTCTCCGTAATTTAATTCTCATTCCATTCGTATTCCACGTTAATATTTTTAGTTCCTTTTCTGTCTTCTTATTACTGGCCATCATCATTGGACTTGTCTTTATCCCTCTCCTCCTGGCCTTTGTACTCCTCTAATGTTGCTGTTTGGACTTCATTCTTTTCCCCATTTTGCTCCCCACCGTGTGCTTTATTTTTTTCTTTTTTAGTGCTTGTGTGTAGTTTCCTTCCCCCACCCTGGAGAAGCCTCCTTTTCCTTCTTTTTTCTGGGCATTGAGACTGCCCTTTTTGAGCTCCTTGCCTTTGGTTTGTTCAAGTTTAGCTTTTCTTTTTCTTTTCCCACCAGTATATTAGCAGTTTTACTTCTTTCTCCTCCTTTTTTTCCCCCATCTTTTATGGTGGTGCATAATTTGTTTCCTATTTTGAGCGAGTTTGGTCTTCCTGCTGGGTCTTGATTTGTTCGATTAGCCCTGCCACTTCTTTCGGGTCTCTTATGTTGAACATTTTATTGTTCCACATGATTTTGAGAAGCGCTGGTAAGCGCATCTGCACATTTGCTCTGAGTGCCTTTAATTAGGGCATAAGTTGGCCGAGCTCCCATTGTCTATCTTGTGTTGTTTTAGATAGATCAGATCTAATTTTGCAGGACCTGTCGTCCTTGGTGTATGATACAGCTTTAAGGCCTTCGCTGACTATTCGCTCCTTCAGTGAGTAGGTCATAAAGTTGATTAGAACTTTCCTCGGGTGTTTCCTTAGTTTCCCCTTCCTAAAGGGGTCTCGATGTACCCTTTGGATGTCATCATTTAGATTTACAGATTTAGCCCAGGGGATTTTTTCCTCTAGTAGCTGGATTATGAAGCCTTTAATATCGTCACCTTCCAGTCCCTCCGGGATATTCAGGATTTTGATGTTGTTTCTTCTGGCGTGATTTTCCAGGGACTCCATTTTTTCACTTATCTCAGCTTTCTTGGTCTTAAGTTTCGGGATTTCTTTGTGGTTTACCTCTGTATTCTTGTTTAGTGCTGCGATTTCGCCTTCGGCATGTGTCACCCTGTCGATGAGAGTATTTATTTTCTGATCCAGAGCCTCGCATACTTCCTGTGTTTTGGACTGGTTTTTTTCAGAGGTTGCAAATTTAGTTCTAAGCTCCTTCATCATTTCTTCGAGAACATTCTCAGGAATGGTAACATTCTTGCCAACTGTAGCCTCTATCTTGAGCTGGCTCCTCCTTGCTTCTGTTGGGAGGTTGCGGATTCTTGCGGTCTTCTGAGGGTTCCAGCTTATGTGGGGATGTTACTGTTTGTACGGTTGCTTCGGTTTGATCAAGGCCTTCTTTCAAGGGATGCTCCCTTCTTGGAATTGCTCTATTAAGTGTCGATGGATTGACAGTAGGAGGTTTTTGCCTAACTGAGTTATGTAGATATTGTTGCTGTTGTAGTGGGTGCCTCTCTGTACCGTCGCAAACCTCTTGTACCTCTGTTGATGCACGGCTTCTGCTACTGCTCGTTTCTATCTCTGCTGCCACTTCCTTACTTCGAAAGGATAATCTGTGTCCTGCCTTCCTGTTTGTGCGGCGCGCTTTCACTGCTTCTGCCCACACCTCGAGAGAGTGGGGGGCCACTTCGGTGGTAGGCTCCGTCTTTTTTGGTTAATGTTTTCAGATTGGGAGGGGGGGCTAGGCCTAGCAGGGTCCTTATCTTGTCCGTCTCTTTAAGTTGCTTTAAGTTGTTTTCAGATTGCTCCTCTGTATCTTTTCCGGTTGAATTTTCTCTCTTCTGGGGGCTCTTCTGACACAGCCTTTTCTCCTATTATTTGAGATTGTGCTGATTTAATGTTCTTAGGTGCTCTTTAACGCTCTTCTCAGAGGGTGGCAGAGGATGACAGGGGAGATTGGTTCATTGGTTAATTGGTTTATTTCTGCGCTCTTGAAATTGAATATGTTGGGGTAGTGAACATACAACGTGGGTGCATGGGATGCCCAGGTGAGTAAGGTGGGCAATCTGAAGCGGTACTGATTACAGAACCATGAGCGAGCAGAGTTTAAGGCGGTTTACATGGATACCCTTTTGGTGTCCTTCTTGTGCCCAGGTCCACTAGGTAAGTGACCTCACTTTTTCTCCAGGAAAGGGTAAGGGCCACTCCATCTGTCTTGGAGAGCCCTTGGTGCCACTGGCTCCAAAGTCCACACCTGTTGCCCAGGTTGAAATCCAACCAGTGCAGCTTTTTGGTCATACCAGTGCTTCTGAAGCTCCTGGCTGGCCTCAAGATTCTTGGATGCCTTTTCCATATATTCAGCCATTCTGGACATTAGGCCAAGCACATAGTCCACAATGTCCTGCTTGGGTTCTGAGAGAGGCCTCTCCCAATCCTCTTTCACAAGACAAAGTGGTCTCCTTACAGGATGACCAAACAGAAGTTCAAAGGGGGAAAACCCTTCTCCTTTCTGTGGCACTTCCCTATAAGCGAAAAGCAGGCATGGCAACAGGACATCCTATCTCCTTTTGAGTTCTTCAGGGAGCCCATGATCATATATTTCAATGTCTTGTTGAATCTCTCAACAAGGCCATCGGTTTGTGGATGGTATGGGGTAGTAAACTTGTACTGCACACCACATTCCTTCCACATGTGCTTCAGGTAAGCAGACATGACGTTGGAACCGCTGTCTGAAACCCTACCCTGATGAAGACACCCAGGAGGGCCTTGGCTGCTGCAGGAGCTGTAGTAACCCTAAAGGGAATTGCTTCAGGGTACCTAGTAGCATGATCCACTACCACTAGAATGAATTTGTTCCCTGAGGCTGTGGGAGGTTCAAGTGGACCTGCAATGTCTACACCTACCCTTTCAAAGGGGACCCCCCACCACTGGCAGTGGTATCATGGGGGCCTTTGCGTGGCTACCTGTCATGCCACTGGCCTTACAGGTAACACAGGAGCTTACAAACTCCTTCACCCTTTGATGCATCTGGGGCCAGTAGATGTGACTAACTAGCCTTTCCCAAGTTTTGTTTTGCCACAGATGCCCAGCTAGGGGGATGTCATGAGCCAAAGTTAGGAGGAACTCCCTGTACTTCTGTGGCACTACCACTCTCCTGGTGGCTCCAGGAGTGGGGTTTCGTGCCTCAGCATACAGTAATCCCTCTTCCCAATAAGCTCTGTGGGTACCACTGACATCTCCCTGTGATTCTGTAACAGCTTGTTGCCTCAGGCTTTCAAGAGTGGGACAGTCTTGCTCACCCTGGCACAGCTCTTCCCTAGTGGGTCCCCCTGGGCCCAGGAGTTCAACTTGGTAAGGCTCACGTTCCATGGGCTTAGTTCCCTCTAGGGTTTCCAAGTCCTCTCCCTGAGGAGAGGGGTCCTGAGAGGTTTGCTGTGTAGAAGCTGGTCCCCCAATCTTCTTGCTTTTTCTCTTGGTTGGTTGTGCCATACTTTCAGGCTCCAAACCTATCTGTTCACCCTTCTTTTTGCTCTGTGCTCTTGTTTGCACACACACCAATTCAAGGATACCCAGCATGGCTGCATGGGTTACTTGCTCAACTTCAGCCCAGGATGATGTTTCTAGGTCATTTCCAAGCAGACTGTCAGCTGGCAACTTCTGAGAGACCACTACCTGTTGCAGGCCAGTAACCCCCCCACCCCCCACTCCCCCAGCCTAATGTCACCATAGCCATAGGATGAATAGTGGTAACAGTGTCAGCATTGGTGACTGGGTGTGTTTTCCCAATCAGGTATTGCTCTGGGAAAACCAGTGTATTTCCCACCATAGTGACACTGGCACATGTATCCCTCAGGGCTTCTATCCTAGTTCCATTAATGTAAGGGTATTGCAAATACTTTTTCAAGTTGGGTGGCCACACAGCTACAGTGGCAAACTCCACTTCCCCCAAGGAGACTA